>NC_091161.1:16917826-16920326 GCF_040958095.1 Procambarus clarkii | reverse complement strand
CACCCTTAGCCATCCGATCAGTATCGGTGCCTGAATGGTGGCAACTATTAACATAGTGGCTAGAGAGAGGTAAAGCCACACAGACCTTCCTGGGAGAGTACCCTGGGCCAACAGTCTAGTAGCAGATCTATGGGAGTAGCAATCTTCTGGCTACAAACAATATATAATACACCCACTGAACTGCATTGCTGGGGTGCAGATATAATAACCCAGCTGGCGACCTTGCTAAGAAGAAGATAGAGAACACAGGCGGGAAAGGAGTTCCTGCAACCTTTTTTTGTCTGGCAGGCAAGACTCAGGGAGGTTATAATTATAAGGTAAGCCTGAGTCTTCCTTCACTCCTCCACGGGTCTAGGCCGGAACTGTTCACAGCAGTTTCCCCGTGTTTGACTGAAGGGCTTCCAGGGTGAATCAGTGGCACCCCCTTTTGTGGTGGAAGCAAAGACCTGCGGAGGTGGGCATTGTTGGTCCTCTCCTGTGTGACCAAGGAGACTCCGGTGAATCCCGGGAGTCGGAGGGGCGGAGTATTTAGGCCTTTTGAACCCCTAGCAGCTAAGTGTTAGCAGAGCCCCGGCCCACCCACCTCCACGTGACAATATATATATAATATATATATATATAATAACTGAAAACTCAGGCTTGTTCGCATATATATATATATATATATATATATATATATATATATATATATATATATATATATATATATATATATATATATTAGTATATTTTGGTAGCAGTCTTTCCTGTAGACATATTTTATTAAATATGACCGAAAAAGTAAGATTAATAATTCTAACACGAATTTTCTCAATCTTTCGTACATTATGCTTCACTGTTGGAGGTAAATCAAAAATCACTTCTCCAAAATTCATTTTTATTTCTAGTCTGACGCGACACGGGCGCGTTTCGTAAAACTTATTACATTTTCAAAGACTTCACAAATACACAACTGATTAGAACTTGCGTTTCCCTGATTTTATATCTACATTTGAGTGAGGTGGGAAGGGTGATGTGGCATTACATTTGAGTAAGGTGGGAAGGATGATGTGGCATTAGAGGATATTAATAGGGTATTAAAAGTATCAACACAAGACAGAACACGAAACAATGGATATTGAATAGAAGTGTTTGTAGAAAGCCTATTGGTCCATATTTCTTGATGCTTCTAAATTGGAGCGGAGTCTTGAGGTGGGTAGAATATAGTTGTTCAATAATTGGCTGTTGATTGCTGGTGTTGACTTCTTGATGTGTAGTGCCTCGCAAACGTCTAGCCGCCTGCTATCGCTGTATCTATCGATGATTTCTGTGTTGTTTACTAGGATTTCTCTGGCGATGGTTTGGTTATGGGAAGAGATTATATGTTCCTTAATGGAGCCCTGTTGTTTATGCATCGTTAAACGCCTAGAAAGAGATGTTGTTGTCTTGCCTATATACTGGGTTTTTTGGAGCTTACAGTCCCCAAGTGGGCATTTGAAGGCATAGACGACGTTAGTCTCTTTTAAAGCGTTCTGTTTCGTGTCTGGAGAGTTTCTCATGAGTAGGCTGGCCGTTTTTCTGGTTTTATAGTAAATCGTCAGTTGTATCCTCTGATTTTTGTCTGTAGGGATAACGTTTCTATTAACAATATCTTTCAGGACCCTTTCCTCTGTTTTATGAGCTGTGGAAAAGAAGTTCCTGTAAAATAGTCTAATAGGGGGTATAGGTGTTGTGTTAGTTGTCTCTTCGGAGGTTGCATGGCTTTTCACTTTCCTTCTTATGATGTCTTCGATGAAACCATTGGAGAAGCCGTTATTGACTAGAACCTGCCTTACCCTACAGAGTTCTTCGTCGACTTGCTTCCATTCTGAGCTGTGGCTGAGAGCACGGTCGACGTATGCGTTAACAACACTCCTCTTGTACCTGTCAGGGCAGTCGCTGTTGGCATTTAGGCACATTCCTATGTTTGTTTCCTTTGTGTAGACTGCAGTGTGGAAAAGGGCGGAGGTTTCCACACTGCAGTCTACACAAAGGAAACAAATATAGGAATGTGCCTAAATGCCAACAGCGACTGCCCTGACAGGTACAAGAGGAGTGTTGTTAACGCATACGTCGACCGTGCTCTCAGCCACAGCTCAGAATGGAAGCAAGTCGACGAAGAACTCTGTAGGGTAAGGCAGGTTCTAGTCAATAACGGCTTCTCAAATGGTTTCATCGAAGACATCATAAGAAGGAAAGTGAAAAGCCATGCAACCTCCGAAGAGACAACTAACACAACACCTATACCCCCTATTAGACTATTTTACAGGAACTTCTTTTCCACAGCTCATAAAACAGAGGAAAGGGTCCTGAAAGATATTGTTAATAGAAACGTTATCCCTACAGACAAAAATCAGAGGATACAACTGACGATTTACTATAAAACCAGAAAAACGGCCAGCCTACTCATGAGAAACTCTCCAGACACGAAACAGAACGCTTTAAAAGAGACTAACGTCGTCTATGCCTTCAAATGCCCACT
>NC_091161.1:16847826-16912826 GCF_040958095.1 Procambarus clarkii | reverse complement strand
TGGGTCAATAGCAGCTGCCTCGTATGGGCCAACAAGAGCATTTGGCCATCAACACATTCAGAACACCTCGAGTGAGAGCAGCCACACCCAGCCTGTCTCCCTCACTCCAACATCTTACTCGCCAACATTGCTCCTCCCACCATATTGTTATAGTTCTTATTACACATGTTCTATATACCTATCTACATGTTTTATTTACCAGAACTATGTAAGTAAGCCGGTATTGTGTCCAAACAGTACAGTGGCCACCATACACTGCATGAAAAATCACACAGCAGACGACGCTACGATTACGTCACCTCCCTCACCAAAATAGCTCCTCTCAACATTCTCCTGTTGCTGTTCTTACACTATATACACACACTATATATACCCATGTACATATGTGTTGCCCATAGCGAACCACTAAGCTAGTATGGTGAGCAAAACAAGAGTGGCAGCCACACACACAATGAGGCTTCCTCAATTCTCGCCCTCCCTCCCTCATCAAAATTCCTCCTTCCACAATACTACGCACAACGCTAATTATAACCACATTCCTGCTATTATCACAATCCTGGTCACTAATTCCTGTAAATGAATAATTGACCACACGTTTATTTTGAAAAGGAACCTAAGAAATCATTTGAAGATTCCTAGATGAACGAAATAATGCTGTGGTGCTGTGGCTACTGCTGTGAACATCGTGAACAGCATTGAATCACTGATATTTGAACATTGTACCCAGTCATTATCACACTCAGGCTCTAATATAACACTATCATAGCTAAATAATACAAGTTATATATATATTTTGACATTATTAGGCGATGCTGTGGTCACATGCTGAACAGCAGTGCTGTGCGCTCATGCTGCGAGCGCCAGCCTTGGTTGCTCACACACTACTGAGGCTCCCACACCCGGGAATGTGGACCACGATTTTTTTTTAAGATGGCGTCTGTTTACAAGAGCCCTGAGGAAGCTGATGTGAACCCCATGTAGCCGCGGGAGTTTTGAATGGAACGTGAAAAAAAATACAAATACCCGGAGGCGCGTTGCGCAAACCAGACGTGAGCCTGCAGGCGCGTTGCGCAGTTTAAGGGTTAAACTCCCCCTCCCCGCTCAGCTCGTTGTCGCCGTGTGGGGGCTTGGTGGGCGGCTGCCGGAGTGTGATGCTCCTTGGGACAGTCCTGTCCTTTTCTAGCCTTGTGCTCCTGCTGCCGTCCTCTCCAATTCTGCTGGGCATCTTTTCCTTTCCTTTTCCTTCTGTTTCGTTTTTCTCCCCCCTCTTCTCCTATCTGCTTGCCGTTTCCTGCCGACCTTTTGCTCGTTCTGGTTCTTCCCTTGGACTTCTTCTATTTTGACGCCCGGGTGCTTGAGGAGGCATACTCTTGCACCCGTAGAACTGCAGTACCCGACGTCGAGAGCGAGGGGAACCTTTTATTGTCAATCCCCACTTCGTCACTGAACCCGATCTCGACGGACTGTCGGTTTCTTAAGGTGGCGTTTGTGGGGCGTATACTCACGACGCACCCCTAGGAGGCCCCGACAAGATCGGCGATAGCTTCTTGTTGGGTGTCCTGCCTCTAATTGTGGCTCCATGGTGGGTGTGGGGGCACATTCGTGAGTGAATTCTTCTTTCGTCAAGATGATTACCCCTGCTTCGGCTTCTTCTGGTTTACCTTCTCAGGCTCGTGGGGTGGGCGACCAAGCCCCCGAGTCGGTCCGTATTGGAAGACCGGGCTCTGTAGCCTCCGCTGCATTGGGCCCCGACCTTGCTCCTCCTTTGGCCTCTCTGACTCCTTCCCCTGGCTCCCCTCCCTCCTCTGTGGTTGGGTCGAGCCCCAAGCCCCCAGTGGTGACTACCTCGTCCCCTGGCGCGGCTCCTTCTCTAGTTGTTACTACTGCGCCTTTTAACCCCTCTCTCTCTGGGGGTTCTCACCGCCGTTCTCGTCACGGCCGCCCTCGCTCGATTCCTTCCAGTTCTGCTACCTATCAAGCCTTGTTTGGTCCCGCTTCGTGGGCCAAATATTTTGATCTCCTCCCTCTTGATTCTGCGCCTCCTGACGATTTCTCCCTTCATCGACATCTCATTGATTCCGTGGATGCCTCCATTACTTTTAACCCCACTCGTCTCGGTACGCGTGTCGTTGCTGCTCCTTCTCAGGATGCTGCTTCCCGCTTGGCTGCCTTATCCTGCCTTGGCGAGACCCCCGTTCGGGTCTCGAAGAACGTCCAGTTGAATGCCAGTGTTGGCACTATTTTGCTCCCGCCCCATGTTGCGACCGGTGTTCGGGACCTACGCGACTGCCACGACGATATTCGACATATCCTCGCTGCCCAGGGCCATTCTATTCTCCAGGTGGACACGTTTACTCGTCCCCCTCGTGGTAGTCGCCGTCAACCCCTCCGGGTTGTGAAGATTACCTTTGATGGTAGGACCCTTCCACCCTCTGTCATTCTTGCTGGTGCCAGGTGCTCTGTCCAGGAGTACATTCCTTCTCCTCGGCTCTGCAACAAGTGCTGGAGGTTTGGGCATGGTGCCCTCCGCTGCTCCGGGACTGTCTCTCTCTGTCCTTTGTGTGGTGGCGAAGGTCACTCTAAGTCGGAGTGCGCTTCTCCCCAGGCTCGTTGCCTCAACTGCGGTGAGGCCCATCCTACCTTCTCCCGTGCGTGTGTCCATTACAAGCTTGAGGCAGCCGTCCTCAACTTGAAGCACCGGGAGCGTTTATCTTTTCCTGAGGCGAGGCGCCAGGTTCGCCGGCTCCCGCCTTATGCTAATATCTCTTATGCTCGCGTGTTGCGCTCTTCCTCTCCTCGTCCTTCCCGCCTTCCTCAGACTCACAACCGTTTCCGGGCCTTGGACCCTGATGCGCCCACTGCCCCCTCCTCTGTCCCTTTGGGTTCTCTCCCGAAGGATCCTCCTCCTGGTCCTCTGTCTGGGGTTCCCCTTCCTTCTACCCGGTCTGTCGTGTCTTCTGTGTCTCCTTCCTCGTCCCCCTCCGATCCTCCTTCCCATCCTCTTCCTCCATCTATCGGCTCTCCCCGCCGCCTGTCGGTGCGGGCGGATGTCCATCGCTCTCCTAACGGCCGTCGTGTGTGCTCTCGTTCGGCTTCTCCTGTTGAGACACTGGAATCCGTTGCCCGGTACGTAGTTGCTGGGACACCGGTCTCTTTAAGTCAGAAGCGTAAGCCTGGCTCCTCTCCTTCCTCTTCCCCGGCGGGTAAGAAGGCTTCGCTTTCTTCCTCAGCTCCTCCTTCTGGCTCTGTTGCTCCTTCCACTCCCGTTTCGGTGCTTGCGCCCCCTGTTCCTGCTATGGAGGTTTCTTTGGCCCCTGCTTCCCTTTCGGTTGCTGCTCTTGCTGGGGTGCGCTCCTCTCTTTCTACTCCCCCTCTTCCTGCTGCTGTCCTTGACTGCTCCTCTCCGTTGTCTCCTCCTCCTCCTCCTCCTCCTCCTCCTCCGGACCCTGCCCGCCCACCTCTGATCTGTTCTCCCGTTTCCTTCCCTCCGTCTTTGCTCAGTTTACCCATGCCCCCTAACCCTGACTTTGCTGACCCTGATCCCGACCCTGATATTCTTTAACGTGCTCTGTTGGTCTTTCGCCTTTGTTTCTTCCTTGTTCTCTGTTTTTGTCCTTTCTCTTCTCGTCGTTGTCCATTCTTCAATGGAACGTTCGAGGTTATTACGCCAATTTCCTCGAACTCCAACTTCTGGTTTCGCGGTTTTCGCCCCTTTGTGTCTGTCTCCAGGAGCCGATGCTTGGTGCTCGTCCTGGTCGTTTTCGTGGCTATTCCTTTCTCTCCCCCCCCCAGCCATTGCTGGGGCTTCTAATTCTTCTGCTCTCTTGATTCGGGCTGATGTTCCCTTTGTTCCTTTACTTTTTCCTTCGCCTCTCCATTGTTCTGCTGCTCGTATCTTTGTGGGGAAATGGTACACAGTTTGTTCCATTTATCTCCCCCCGAGTGTCCCGCTCTCTCTTCCTGATTTGAAACACCTCCTAGACTCCTTGCCGGAGCCTGTGCTCCTGCTGGGTGACTTCAATTGTCGTCATTCTCTTTGGGGTGACGTTCTGACGAATACCCGGGGTCGCCTCCTTGAGCCGTTTCTCCTCTCTTCTTCCCTGTCTCTTCTGAATTCTGGTGAGCCCACTCATTTGGACTCTCGAACTCGCACCCTTTCTTGTCTTGATCTTTCTCTCTGCTCTTCTTCTCTTTACTTAGATTTCACATGGCAGGTTCTTGATGATCTCCATGGAAGTGATCATTTCCCCATCCTTGTTTCCTTTTTCTCTTTTCGCCCTTCCCTCTCTTTCCCTAGATGGCAGTTTGCTAAGGCGGACTGGACCCTGTTTTCCCTCAGTGCTACTCTCTCTGACCTCTCCCTTCTGCCCCTCTCTCGCGCTCTCCTCCTTTTTCATGACACTGTCTTCGACGCTGCCCTCCGCTCTATTCCTCGCTCTTCCTCTCGGGGTCCACGGAAGTGCGTTCCCTGGTGGAATGCGGACTGTGCTCGGGCTGTCCGCTGTAAGCGTGCAGCCTGGAAGAAGCACCGCCGTAGGCAGACGACCGATTCTTTTCTTTTCTTTCGGAAAGCGAGTGCGGTGGCCCGTAGGGCCATCCGTACGGCTAAACGTGAATGTTGGGCATCTTATGTCTCGACAATTACGTCCGAAACCCCTCTGGCCCAGATCTGGAAGCGTATCCGCAAGATAGCGGGTAAGTTCGTTCCCGATGTTTCACCGGTCCTTCACCTCTATGATACTCTTGTGGCGGACCCGTTGCAGGTCGCTTCCGAACTGGGTTCCCACTTTTCTTCTGTTAGCTCTGGTCTTCATCTTCCCCAATCTTTCCTTCTTCGTAAACCTGTCCTTGAGTCTCGTCCTTTAGATTTCTGCACTCATCTTCAGCTTCCCTATAATGATCCCTTCTCTCTCTCTGAACTTCGTTCTGCCCTGGCCCTCTGCGGTTCTACGGCGGCGGGCTCCGATGGTATTCATTATGAGATGCTTCGCCATCTCCCTCCGAGCACGTCTCAGTATTTACTGAGTCTGTATAATCGGATCTGGGAGTCGTCGTCAGTCCCCGAGGACTGGCTCGATGCCGTTGTCCTCCCTGTTCGCAAACCAGGGTCTCTGGGTACTTCCCCTAAGGACTTTCGCCCTATTGCTCTCACAAGTTGTGTCTGCAAACTCTTTGAACGTATGGTTAACGTTCGTCTGATGTGGTTCCTGGAACACCATCACCTCCTCTCCCCTTCTCAATTTGGTTTCCGCAAGTGCCGCAGCACGACAGATCTCCTGGTGAACTTGGAGGTCTATATACGTACTGCTTTTGCTGCGAAGACCTCCGTTGTTGCCGTCCTTTTTGACCTAGAAAAGGCTTACGACACCACTTGGCGTTATCATATCCTATCTCAACTTCATTCTTTTGGCCTTCGTGGTCATCTCCCTCTCTTTCTCCGCAGCTTCCTCTCTCGTCGTTCCTTTCGGGTGCGCCTTGGTACCGCTCTCTCTCCCCCTTTTCAGCAATACGAAGGTGTGCCCCAGGGTAGTGTTCTGAGCACTACTCTTTTTCTGGTTGCCCTCAATGGTCTTCTTTCCTCTCTTCCTTCTGGTGTCTTCTCCGCTCTCTATGTCGATGATCTTACCCTTTGTTGTCAGGGTGATGATTCGCCTCTCCTTCAACGCCGGCTTCAACTTGCGATTGATGCCGTGTCGTCTTGGGCCACAGGTCATGGCTTCAAGTTCTCTACTTCTAAGACTTGTGCCATGACTTTTACGCGGAAACGGGTTGTTCTTCGTCCCTCTTTGTCACTTTATGGTCATCCCCTTGAATACAAAGATTCCGCGAAGCTTTTGGGGTTATTCCTTGACACTCGTTTGTCTTGGTCTCCCCATATCTCTTACCTCCGTGTTGAGTGCTCTAAGTCCCTTACCCTCCTTCGGGTCTTGTCCCATACTTCTTGGGGGGCAGATAGGCGCACTCTCCTTGCTTTACATTCCTCTCTCGTCCTGTCTAAGCTCGATTATGGTTGCCCTGCTTACTCGTCTGCTTCTCCTTCTACTCTTCGCCGTCTTGATGCTTTGCACCATACTGGGTTGCGCCTCAGTTCTGGTGCCTTTCGTTCGACTCCCGTCCTTACCTTGTATGTTGACACTGGCTTCCTGTCTCTCCAGGACCGCCGTGATCGCTACTGTCTTCGGTATCTTGCGCGGTCCTTGCAACATCCTTCCTCTCGTCTCTGTCGTGCTTTAACTTTTACCCCTCCTGCGGTTCCTGTTCCTCTTCACCACCTCCCTCTTTCTGTCCGGTTATCTCGCCTGCAGGATTCTCTTTCCGTTCGTATTTCTGATGTTTCTCCTCGTGTTGTTCCTTCTTTGCCCCCGTGGAGGGTCCCTCTTCCGCGGTTTTGTACATCCTTGACTCGCATCACTAAAGCTTTTACCCCTCCTACAGTTCTAAAACGCCTTTTCCTCGAGCACTTTTCTTCTCACTCCCGCTCCGTTTCTGTCTTCACCGATGGGTCTAAGTCAGCGGACGGTGTTGGCTACTCTGTTGTTTTTCCTGATCGCACTTATATGTGTCGCTTGCCTCCGGAGACTAGCATCTTTACAGCGGAACTTTATGCTATTCTCTATGCTCTTCGTCTCCTGCTTTCTCGTTGTCAGTCTTCCTTTGTGGTTGTTGTTGACTCTCGTAGTGCCCTCATGGCTCTCGGGTGCTTTAATCCAGTTCATCCGGTAGTTGTCGAGATCCAGCATTGGCTGTTTCTCGTTCACAGTAAATTTAAGTCGGTTGAGTTTTGTTGGGTTCCCAGCCATATTGGCGTGTCTTTAAATGAGCGTGCGGATGCTGCCGCTAAGGAAGCTGTCCGCTCTTGTCCCATCTCTCGTAAAGGCATTCCGTATTCCGACTTTTACCCGGTTATCCATTCCTCAGTCCTTACCCGTTGGCAGGCTTCTTGGTTGTCTGTTACTGGTAACAAGCTACGTACTCTTAAATGTTGTGTTTCCTCGTGGCCGTCCTCCTTCCACCGTAACCGGCGGTGGGAAACAGCTCTAGCGAGGTTGCGTATTGGCCATACTCGCTTAACCCATGGTCACTTGATGGAGCGCCGCCCTGCTCCTTATTGTCCTAGTTGCATTGTCCCTCTTACGGTCGTGCATGTCCTTCTTGAATGTCCTGACTTCCAGGACGAGCGTGTGTCTTGCTTTCCGACCGCCCCTCGCGGTCACCTGTCCCTCGATAGAATTCTTGGTGACTCGGATACTTTTGATATCGTTCGCCTTATGCGTTTTTGTTCTCGTATTGGCATCCTTGGTGATATTTAGCGCCCTCTGATTATTTTGCGTATTTGATGGTGCTACATAGCCTTCCCGGTTTGGTGCCTTCTTTTGATAATTACTTACTTACTTAAGGGTTAAACTGTTGTGCAATATTATAACTTAAAAATGGATCAAGTTTGTACATACCAGTACTAACATTAAGAAGATTTGAACACTGACTGATTAGAGCAGACTCAATCAAATTCCATTCCACGAAATCCCCACAATTGGTAATGCTTTTTGCCCCATTCCAGTTAATATTGTGATCGCATAAACTCGTATGTAGATACAATGCATTAGACGTTTGGGCAGTTCTAATACTATAAGCATGTTGTGACAACCGCAATTGTAAGGACTTTCCTGTTTGTCCAAGGTACACAGAATCACAATCATTGCAGGGAATCGAATACACACAACCTGCTGTGTCAGGGGAGTTTTTTATTAAATTGGATTTGATCGTACTATTAGTGAACACCAAATTTATATTAAGTTTCTTAAAAATCAGAGACAATTTTTCAAGTCCACTCTCATAAGGTACCACTAATGAGTTAATAATTTTTGGTTTCGCCTTAGGGACGTGATTATAAAACGTACGCTTGGCTTTTACAAACGAGAAATCCAAAAACCTCTTAGGATATTGTAAACTCTTCCCAATTTCATATATTTTAGCAATCTCTCCATCAAAAAACTCAGGGCTGCAAACCCTCAAAGCTCGTAGAAACATTCCTGAAAATACTGCCTGTTTAACTTTACTATGATGATTCGAATAAAAATGAACATACGACCCCATGTTGGTAGGTTTCCTATACACATTAAATTTGAACTTTCTAGTGACTCTATGAATCATAATGTCCAAAAACGGAAGAGTACCATTCTCCTCAGTCTCACAAGTGAATTTTATTGAAGGTACCAAAGAATTGAGTTCATTAAGAAAAACTATCTGGTCTTTGTTGCACGGCCATAAGCACAAAATATCATCAACATACCTAAACCAAACTACATTAGCCGGGATAATCCTGGATAAGATTTTTGTTTCAAAGAATTCCATATACAAATTGCTTAAAACTGGGGACAGGGGATTGCCCATCGCCATACCAAATGTTTGTTTGAAAAATTGTCCATTAAAACTAAAATAATTGTCTTTTATACACAATTTCGTTCATTTGCCGAAACGTTCACCTCATTTCATATTTCTCTGTGGATTTTCCGCATATATATATATATATATATATATATATATATATATATATATATATATATATATATATATATATATATATATATATATATATATATATATATATATATATATATATATATATATGATTTGCGCGGTGTAATGGTTAAACTTAAACACTATCACAATCTCACTTTAAATGCCAAAAGCCTTCCAAACCAGCACTGGGTGGTTAGTCATACATAGAATCAGGGGAGAAAAATATCTGCTTCAATAATGAGTTAGTAAGCAGGGCTAGCAAGAGTTAGTAAGCAGGGCCTAGCATTAGTTAGTATGCAGGGCTGGCAAGAGGTAGTAAGAAGGGCTAGCAAAAGTTAGTAAGCGGGGCCAGCATGACTTAGAAGGGCCAGCAAAAGTTAGTAAGAAAGCTAGCATGAGTTAGTAAGCAGGGCTTGCAAGAGTTAGTAAGCAGGGCTAGCAAGAGTTAGTAAACAGGGCTAGCATAAGTTAGTAAGAAGAGCCAGCAAGAGTTAGTAAGTGGGGCTCGCAAGAGTTAGTAAGAAGGGCTAGCATGAGTTAGTAAACAGGCCTAGTATGAGATAGTAAGCAGGGATAGCATGACTTAGTAAGAAGAGCTAGCAAGAGTTAGCAGGGCTGGCATGAGTTAGTAAGCAGGGCTGGGAAGAATTGGTAAGCAGGGCTGGCAAGAGTTAGTAAGCAGGGCTGGCAGAACTTCGTAAGAAGGGTTAGCAAGAGTTAGTAAGCAGGGCTAACCACTCTAAACAACTAGCTTTAAGTTCATCTAATATTCTCTTTGTACTGGGATCTTTGTAAAATATGGCTGGGAAAAATCATCAGGGATGAACTCGCGCCCCCAGAACTCTGATCACTTGCCTCTCCCATTCCTGCCCCCAAACAAATCCCACAGTCTTCCAGAAGGACCCCCCCCATCCCAGTAACACACGCGTAAATAGACATTTTCTGGGGGGAGCCCCATCGGCTCCCCGGAGCTATCCAGGCTGAATGGATATGTATAACTTTCTGGCATCAGTCAAAGTGCTAGGAGTTCTTGCCTACCGGGGACCACGAGTCAGAACCTGGCCCCCTCAGAGAGGCACGAGGAGCAATGGCCTATAGAAACCCCCTTGTGATTGGGAGCATTCTATGTCTGCCATCGACCGGGACAGGCACCCAGAAAGGTAGGCGCCCCAAAACAAACCCCTATTCTGGTGAAATTATTGCTACCGAAAGCAGAACAAGTGGATAGAACTCCCCAAACAAACTTATCAAACTAGCATGACGTCATAACGTCGCCACGCCACCGTCTGTGCAACCCCCCTCCCCTCCCCGAGAGGGGGAAGGGGGAGCCACAGACCCTCCACACCGGCGATCCAACTGGCAGTTCTTGGCTGATGGTATTACTGGCTGGTCAATTGCCTCTGGCTCCGGTTTTTGTTTCAGTTCTGTGCCTTGTGGTGTGGACTGTCTACCGGTGGGGTGTGAGCCAGGAGTAAGATTCCATGGTACTCGGGCTGCATGTGCCTAGGGCTATCTTCCCTAGGTGCCCTGTAAGTACTGCCCTTGGGGCCACCTTCCACAAGTCACCTTGGGTTCTACCTCCGCTGTGTCCTTTACTGCTCGGTACTGGGCCGCCCTTGGAGTCGGTTGGGGTTTTGTTGCCCTGGTTTGTCTCTGGGTAAGTGGTAGTTTTCGTCACTGGTAGGGACGTGGGGTACTGCACAGCTAGTTTTCACCATTAACAGCGGCTGGCTCTGTTCCGCCTGGGTACGTTGTCCTCTTGCGGGGTTTTTCTTTTGTTTTTTTGTTTTTTGCCTGGTGGGGGGTCTGCTCTAACTATGGTCCCCCTTTCCTGTTCTAGGTGAATTTCTTTTGAATTCTTTTGTTGGCGGTACTCCCCGCTTGGCCCCCGTGAGTGGACACGTCCCGGGGTTCAGCTTTAGCAGTTTGTTGGTAGATTTGGGAGCCGGTTCGCGGTACCCTGCCTGGGCTTCCCTTAGCGGGTACCAAAGGCTAAGGGCCCTGGGAAACCCCACGGGGGCTCCGTGGTCCTCTAGGTGTGTCGTTGGAGTCCCCCTCGCGTCCTACGAGTTTGACGGTTGATCTGTCCCCTTGTCTCAGGGTGACACTCACCGGTTGTGCCTCCGCCATGCTGCCTGTTGGGTCCTTTTTCTTGTGACCCGGAGTCGTCCGATGATTGTTGTCGGTACGCGCTCTCCTTCACCCAGGCCACTAGTCTTGATAATCGGGTGCAGGCGGCTGCGGCGTTGCTTGCTGGGTGTGTGTTGCTGCAACGCTCTTGGTTTGTGGCCCCGGATGCCCCGAGGCTGCCCCGTTTTGGTGGATGGGGAATGGACTTGGGGGTGGGGGTCGCTTCGGCTCTGGCTCCTTCCGCTTCTTGTTCCTCCCCTTCTGTTCTACTCACTTCCTCCCTTGCTTCCTGCTCCGAACCATAGAAGGGTTTCGGCGTTGGGGCGGGGTCTGGTTGGGTTGAGACTCGGGCGGTCTCGGGGGTTTTCCTCTTCCGGGGTAGCGGCGGAGGCATTCCAGTTGGTTCCTCCTGCCGTGCAGTATGGGTCTGACCAGTGGGCTCCCTTCATTAGTGTTTGAACGGCTGCCCCGGCTTTTCCTTGTTAAGCTGGGGCTTTGGGGGTGCGGCTCGGCCCTGGGTCATGCCGTAGAGGTTCCCGGGGTTAGGGAGGGGTTACCTGGGGGGCCTCGGCCCCTTTTGCTCCTCTTGGGTCCTTGTACCTTTGGTGTGGGCTGGCAGTTCCTCAGAGTGGGGTTGTTCCTTCCCTCTGTGTTCCTGTTGTTTTCGGGTATACCCCTCCCTGGGTTCGGTTCCATGTTCCTTCGGGTTCGTCGGTCCCGTCGTTCCTGGGGTTGGGTTTCACCCCCTTTTCCTTACCCTTTTTGCTCCTATGCTCCTATGTCACGATGCTGTTCACAAAAAAAAAAAGTGTTCAGGTAAGGTACATCCATACAAGGTATGAAACAAACATTGATGGATTTCTATATTGACCTAGTACATAGTGCCTAAACCGCTTCGTATCATTGGCCCTGCATGTTCCTTGGTCAGGGGGTGCTTGTCATGGTTCTCGTTGGTTCGCGAGTCTCTTCGTACCTTCCAATATTATTGGAACGTCTGTTGATTTTCGATGTAGTTTCCATCGGGTCTTTTGTCGGCCTTGTTGGATCCCTTTCATCATCTTTTTTTTTTCGCCTCGTTTTCGCCTTGTTTTGTTCTCGCGTCGTCTCTACTTCCAGTTTCGGCGTTCCTTGTCTTCGTTCTGCACGCCTTCCTTGTGTTTGTACGATGTCTGTTCATTGTGTGTACGATTTGTGTACGTTTTGTGTTCGCCTGGTGTACGAGCCACGCCTCCCGGTGAATGGGTGGTGCGTTTTGTACCTTGTGTGCTGTGGCCGCGGTGTGCATTTTGTCTACGGGCAGTATGCTCGTGTGTTCGCGCCGTTTCTCGTGGTTTTCTACGGCTGCTCGTTTCTCCCTCCAGTCGTGGCCCTCTGGATGCTGAGGGTGTTTTGGATTTATATTTGGGGGTGTCACTTTGTTCTTCCTCTGTACTGCTTCGTCTTCTGCAGGGAGCGCACCTCTGCTGTCTTTCTCCTTCGACCTCGCATTTTATTCAGGTGAGGGTACATACTGTGCCTACTGCCTCGAGTATGCATGGCTTTCGGGTACACCTTTAGCGCTGCTCCTACTATGTTACTTCACTCGCCTGGGTTGTGGCACGGTCGTGTGTCTGCTCTGCAGGTGAGGTTGTCTTGTCTGGCGCTTCTGTCGGCCTAGTGCTGGTTCTCACTTTTGGTGGGGTGCTTGCGGGGGTTGAGCTCTGGCTCTTTGGCCCCGCCTCTCCTGTCAGTTGATGGTTGCGCAGTTTCCTGAGCCTTCTGGGCTCTGTCTTCTTGTTTGCTCTTGTGGGTGGTGTCTGCCTCCTCCACATGGCATTTTGGTGCTTTTCGCGTCCTTTCCCTCTGCCATTAATCGGGTTCTTTTTAGTGTACAGTATCCACTCAATTTAATGGCCTCTTTGTTGACCAGACCACACACTAGAAGTTGAAGGGACGACGACGTTTCGGTCCGTCCTGGACCATTCTCAGGTCGATTGTGATGAGGACAGGTAGGGACAGGCAATAAATAGGCCAGAGAGAGCTGAGGAGGAAAGTAAGGTGTAGGGGATAGTAGTAATAATGAGAACTGCAGAAGGCCTATTGGCCCATACGAGGCAGCTCCTATTATTACTACCGAAGGAGATAGTAATAGGAATAAGAAGAGGATAGCAAGGGAGCGTAGGAGAAGACAATGCACAGAAAAAGGGAGAAGAGAGAAAGAAAAGGAAAGAGAAAAAGAAAAAGAAAGATAAATGGAAGGGGTAAGCTTATATTAAGTCACGTTTGTTAGAAAGATTAGAGCATTTGAGTATATACTGTGAAAGGGAAGAGTCCACAGCAACAAAGCCAGGACTCAAGTTCATGTTGGGTACATTGTGTATAAGAGCCGATTCTACAAGACGGCGTCTGTGTAGAGTAGAGGCAGGAAAGATTATTTTGGAGGAAGACCAATCAATGGGATGATTAGAATCCCTCACATGGAAGAAGAGAGCATTGTTAGTGTCTGCAGACTTAACACTTCTCTTGTGTTCTTTAAGTCTGTCATTCAGTGTATGGCCAGTTTCGCCAAAGTATTGGAGAGGACAAGATGAACAGGAAATAGAGTAGACACCAGCAGCGTTAGAAGCAGGAGGAGCAGTGTGAACTAGATTACTACGAAGTGTGTTAGTTTGTCGAAAGGCGAGTTTAATGTCAAGAGGACGAAAGGTATTGGTAAAAGTTTTGAGTTCAGATATGAAGGGAAGGCATAGTACAGTGCTACTAGTGTTGGAAGCAGGTTTAGGATGAAAGAAATTTTGTTTAGCTTGAGAGTAGGCACAGATGATGAAATGCAAAGGATAACCAAGGCGAGAGAATGATTTGTAGATAAAGGCAATTTCAGAATCAAGAAACTGAGGGTCGCTGATGCGTAGAGAGCGGAGGAAGAGAGAGACGAGGACACTTTTCTTAACAGAAGGAGGATTCAACATACTTCAGCCACGTTATTGTGACTCATCGCCTGCAAACGGCCTCTTTTATACCGATCTGCCGGTAATAACGACCGGTTTGGGAGACCGGTATTTAGAGCCTCATAAACGGTCTGGCGGTCGATATTACCGAAGGTCGGTATTGGGTTTGTCTTTGTATCAGAGGGTCCTTACATGGCAAGCAGGCCGCCTACCCCTTTCATCCCTTCCCTCACCTTCACTGAACCTCTACCTCCACACCCTCACTGCCTTCCCCCCCCCCCCAAGACCCTTCTGGGAAATGGCTCAGTAGACTGCCAGCCAGCCAGAGACAACCTGGAGAATATCCATCTAATAAAGCATTCATGAAGCAAGTATTTTATAACTTTTTATTATCCTAATAATATTACTAAACAAAATCTGTAAGCAAAAATATATATGATGTACATCCAGAATTAAATAAAAAACATCTGGTTAACTGGGTCAAGCGTTAGGCTTATCTCTTCCCTTCCCCACCACCGACAAACACACCCTCACCCGCCCCCCCCCCCATACTTCCCATACACATGCTCTCTCTCTGCTTTACCTCATCATCCATTACTCCATCCCTCCCTCCCTCCCTCTCTTCTTCCCCCCCTCCTTCCCAGCTCCCTCCATCCAACCATCCCTCCCTCCGTCCCTCCTTCCCAGCTCCCTTTCTCCATCCAACCATCCCTCAACTCCATCCCTTTGTCCTTCCTTCCCTTCCTCCCTCCCTCCTTCCCTCCATCCCTTCCTCCCTCCTTCTCTCCCTCCCTCCCTCCTTCTCTCCCTCCCTCCTTCTCTCCCTCCCCTCCATGCCTCCTTCCCTCCATGCCTCCTTCCCTCCATGCCTCCCTCCATCCCTCCCTCCCTCCCTCCATCCCTCCCTCCCTCCCTCCTTACCTCCATCTCTCCCTCCCCTCCATCCCTTCTTCCTTCCCTTCCTTCCTCCCTCCATCCCTCCCTCCCTTCTTCCTTCCTTCCATCCAAACATCTGGTTAACTGGGTCAAGTGTTAGGCTTATCTCTTCCCTTCCCCACCACCGACACACACACCCCCACCCCCACCCGCCCCCCCCCCCTATACTTCCCATACACGCTCTCTCTGCTTCACCTCAACATCCATTACTCCATCCCTCCCCTCCCTCTCTTCTTCCCTCCATCACTCCCTTCATCCCTCCATCCCTTCCTCCATCCCTTCCTCCATCCCTCCCTCCATCCCTCCCTCCCTCCTTCCCTCCATCACTCCCCTCCATCCCTTCCTCCCTCCTTCACTCCCTCCATCCCTTCCTCCCTCCTTCACTCCCTCCATCTCTTCCTCTCTCCCTCCCTCCTTCCCAGCTCCCTCCCTCCCTCCTTCCCTCCATTCCTCCCCCATCCCTCCCTCCTTCCCTACATTCCTCCCCCATCCCTCCCTCCTTCCCTCCCTCCATCTCTCCCTCCTTCCCTCCCCTCCATCCCTTCCTTCCATTTAAACATCTGGTTGCGAGCTGGTCCCTTCCCCTTCCAACGACACCCCCCCTCCCCCCCAAACTTCCCATACACACGCTTTCTCTGCTTCACCTCAACAACCATAGCGCCATCCCTCTCTCCCTCCCTCCATCAATCCATCCATCAATCCATCCATCCATCTCCATCCACTCCTGCCCTACCTACCACCCAGCCTCTGCCTGCCTGCTACCCTCCTTGCTGCTCCCTCCCTGCCTACCACCCAGCTGCCTCCCTCCCTCCCCGCTTACCACTCAGCCTCTGCCTGCCTGCCTCCCTCCCAAGCTATGCCTGCCTGCCTCCCTCCCAAGCTCTGCCTACCTGCCTCCCTCCCAAGCTCTGCCTGCCTCCCTCCCTCCCTCCTTGCCTGTCCCTCCCTGCCTACCACCCAGCATCTGCCTTCCTCCTTGCCTCTCCCTCCCTGCCTACCTCCCAGCCTCTCCCTGCCTGCCTACATTTAAGCCTCTCCATCCCTGCCTGCCTGCCCATCCACCCACCAGTCAGCCATCACTGACACAACGAGTGCATTTGGAGCCGACATGGTGCACGGTACCTTGATTGTGCCGATATGTCCAACAAAGTAACGGAATGAATACTCCAGCCTCATGACAAATCAAAACAATGTGCCGTGAATCTGTGACGTCACAGGGTAGAAGGCACTAGAGTGGTGGACCCAGTGGCTGTCTGTATAAAATATATCTTACCTGAACGTTGCTTGAAAAATTACCGACACTTCGGAAATACCGGAGCTCCGGAAATAACGACCAGGGTACAGCCCCATATAGGCCGTTAAATTAAGTGGATACTGTATGTGGCTCCTTTGGGTGCTCACTACCTCCTGTGTCCCCTTGTGCGTACCTGCATACGGACATAAGTACAGTGGCCCTGCGGAGGGCCTCTTGGCTCGTGCGAGGCAGCTACTAAATTAAATTACAGTACAACCTCGATTCAACGTACTATATGGGACCACCCCCAGTTCGTTGGAGCGTTGGATTCGTTGCAAGAGGTGACCTTCAAGAGGCGTTTGCGTCAGTGTCTTTTTTTTTTCTTGCACACAATAAAAATGCATTGTATCATATTACTTACTGTACCTATATTTTACTACTCTACTAAAAATACTGTAATTCATGTATTTACCTTATTGTTGGAGTTATGTCCATCTTGAAGTTTTGTGAAGTTGTGAATGCTCTACAGTAAATAGGTACTGCAGTGCATTAAGCTGTTAGCACTGTATTATTAAAAGTGGTTTTGCTGTATGTTGAGTACTACAATACAGTTCTTGAAAACTATTGTACATTAGAATTATTGCAACTTTAATTTTAACACTATGTACACACTGAAATTTAACACTTATTCTAATTGTTCACTTCACACACGATGTTTTTAGATGTTTGCATCAGCTTTGCTGGTGCTCGCTGCTGCTGTGTTGGCTTCAGCTGCTTTTGTGCTGGTGCTGGGTACAGCTGTGCTGGTGCTGGGTACAGCTGTGCTGGTGCTGGGTACGGCTGTGCTGGTGCTGGGTACGGCTGTGCTGGTGCTGGGTACGGCTGTGCTGGTGCTGGGTACGGCTGTGCAGGTGCTGGGTACGGCTGTGCTGGTGCTGGGTACGGCTGTGCTGATTGATTTGCTGCTAGTTCGTGAAAAATATTGACTCATTTTCATTTGTTTCCTTCTTTGTGTCATGTCCTTGAGACAAATATCTTTCATCGTCCTTAGGTGTTGATAAAAGCCTGGTAGCTCTGGATTGTCAGTTTGTGAAACAATATCAACGAAGTTTTTCAACATAGAACAATGCGTCAGCACACGAAGCAGATTGTAAACTGCTATCATTCTCATCCTCATCTTCCTTTCCGTCGTCGTCAACAGTGCCAGTAACATTTTGTATAATCTCATCATCTGTTAAATGACCATTGATTAAATGATTTATTAATTTTATTATTTTGAAGCCGTAGTCACTGAACTGTGGCGACGAATTGAAACGAGAAACGCATGGTGTGTGTACAGGGATTAGACCCGTCCACTCGCTCACGCTGGAGTTGTTCCAATAACAAATAATTTCTCAAATAGCAGATGTCTATCATATTACAGTATATTTTCGGTTTTATTTAGTTTAGTTTAATTAGGATAATAAAAAGCTATTAAAGCATTGGTTTTAGAAATGATTTATTAGTCTGAAACTTTCAAAGTCATGGGTCACTGAACTATAACGACACAGACGAAGGAAAACCAAGTGAGGTTTGCAGAACAGTATTCCCTTATCTGTCCACCCTCACTCACCTTGTTTTATCACAGAAAATGTCTATAAGGAGATTTTACGACATGTAGGTAGCTAATCACGCTTCAGCCTTTAAATTAATTTACAAAGATACGTCTGCCACAAATCAGTGGGAGGTTGGGAGGGAGGTGGGCAGGCAGAGCTTGTGAGGGAGAGGCAGGGAGGGAGGCAGGCACGGAGGGAGGCAGGCAGAGCTTGGGAGGGAGGCAGGGAAGGAGAGGATGGAGATGGATTGATGGTAGGATGGAGGGAGGGATGGAAGGATGGATGATTTGAGGGTGTGTGTGTGTATATGGGCTGTAGGGGTGGGGGGGGGGAGGTGTGTCGGTGGTGGTGAAGGGACCGACTCGCTGATAACCCTAACTCTGACCCAGTTAACTTTTTTTTTTAACTTGATTTGTTTCTTCAATTCTGGATGGATGGAGGGAGAAAGGGGATGGATGGATGGATGGATGGATGGAGGGAGGGGATGGATGGATGGAGGGGGGGATGGATGGATGGATGGAGGGGGGGATGGATGGAGGGAGGGGATGGATGGATGGAGGGAGGGAGGGGATGGATGGAGGGAGGGAGGGGATGGATGGATGGAGGGAGGGGATGGATGGATGGATGGAGGGAGGGAGGGAGGGGATGGATGGATGGAGGGAGGGGATGGATGGATGGATGGATGGAGGGAGGGGATGGATGGATGGAGGGAGGGGATGGATGGGGGGAGGGGATGGATGGGGGGAGGGGATGGATGGATGGATGGATGGAGGGGGGGATGCATGGATGGAGGGGATGGATGGATGGAGGGGATGGATGGATGGAGGGAGGGGATGGATGGATGGATGGAGGGGATGGATGGTGGGAGGGAGGGGATGGATGGATGATGGGAGGGAGGGGATGGATGGATGGATGGGATGGATGGATGGATGGGATGGATGGATGGATGGATGGATGGGATGGATGGATGGATGGGAGGGGATGGATGGAGGGAGGGGATGGATGGAGGGAGGGGATGGATGGATGGATGGATGGATGGATGGAGGGGATGGATGGATGGAGGGGATGGATGGATGGAGGGGATGGATGGATGGATGGGATGGATGGATGGATGGGATGGATGGATGGATGGATGGATGGATGGGATGGATGGATGGATGGGAGGGGATGGATGGAGGGAGGGGATGGATGGAGGGAGGGGGTGGATGGATGGATGGATGGATGGATGGATGGAGGGGATGGATGGATGGAGGGGATGGATGGATGGAGGGGATGGATGGAGGGGATGGATGGATGGAGGGGATGGATGGATGGATGGAGGGGATGGATGGATGGAGGGAGGGGATGGATGGATGGATGGAGGGAGGGGATGGATGAATGGATGGAGGGAGGGAGGGGGATGGATGGATGGATGGATGGAGGGGGATGGATGGATGGATGGAGGGGGATGGATGGATGGATGGATGGAGGGGGATGGATGGATGGATGGAGGGGGATGGATGGATGGATGGAGGGGGATGGATGGAGAGAGAGAGAGAGAGAGAGAGAGGGAGGGAGGGAGGGAGGGAGAGGGAGGGAGGGAGGGAGAGGGAGGGAGGGAGGGAGGGAGAGGGAGGGAGGGAGGGAGGGAGGGAGAGAGAGGGAGGGAGGGAGAGGGAGGGAGGGAGGGAGAGGGAGGGAGGGAGGGAGAGGGAGGGAGGGAGGGAGAGGGAGGGAGAGGGAGGGAGGGAGAGGGAGGGAGGGAGGGAGGGAGAGGGAGGGAGGGAGGGAGAGGGAGGGAGGGAGGGAGGGAGAGGGAGGGAGGGAGGGAGGGAGAGGGAGGGAGGGAGAGGGAGGGAGGGAGGGAGGGAGAGGGAGGGAGGGAGGGAGAGGGAGGGAGGGAGGGAGAGGGAGGTAGGGAGGGAGAGGGAGGGAGGGAGGGAGGGAGGGAGAGGGAGGGAGGGAGGGAGAGGGAGAGTGAGGGAGGGAGGGAGGGAGGGGGAGGGAGGGGGAGAGAGGGAGGGCGGGATGAAACAAGCATGGTGTGTGTACAGGGATTAGACCTGTCCACTCAAGCTAGAGTTGTTCCAATAACATACAGTAATTTCTCAAAGAGCAGATGTCTATCATGTTACAGCATATTTTCGGTTTTATTTAGTTTAGTTTAATTAGGATAATAAAAAGCTATTAAAACACTGGTTTTAGAAATTATTTATTAATATGAAACTTTCAAAAGTCATGGGTCACTGAACTATGACGACACACAGACGAAAGTGAGTGAAACCTCACTGTAAAGTGAGGTTTACAGTATAGTATTCTCTTATCTGTCCACCCTCACTCATCTTGTTTCATCACAGAAAATGTCTATAAGAAGATTTTACCACATGTAGCTAGGTAATCACGCTTCATCCTTTAAATTAATGTACAAAGATACGTGTGCCCCAAATCGGTGAACGAAAATCATGGAAACTCAGTTGTTCACTTGTGTGGATCACTGGCTGGTGTTTGTGTGGACCATTTTGGCTGGTGTTTGTGTGGACCATTTTGGCTGGTGTTTGTGTGGACCATTTTGGCTGGTGTTTGTATGGACCATTTTGGCTGATGTTAGGTTCATATGGTTCACTTGTGTGATCCAACTTCTTATGAAGGAATTATTAATTGTAATCTGTGATAGAATGAGAAAGTTTTCCACCACTCTGTGAACTCTGTCCCAAAATCGTAAGCTTGTGGACCACTTGTGGTCCACATGTATGGTCCATTTGTGTGGTCCACTTGTGTGATCCAACTTGTCATATGAGAGAATTATTAATTGTAATCTGTTATAGAATGGGAAAGTTTTCCACCAGTCTGTGAACTCTGTCTGGACATCGTAAGCAAATCCGAACATCCCTCGCTTCGGCGAACCGGGTGAGTAAATTCGGCCTGAAAAGTGTGCGAACTAGCCGGAGATTCGTTGAATCGGGGTACGTTGAATCGAGGTTGTACTGTAAATTTTGCTCTGAGGGGCGAGTTTATTGGGCAGCGTCACTCATCTTGTGAGTGGACACACTGCCATAGCAGCATGTACAACACTCCCCAATAGGAAGAAAACCCGCTGGGTTGTTCATCCTGTCACTTGTACCCAGACACAGCTGGGACTTGCTTAACTGTCTCAAATGAACAGCTACTCAAACAAGAAGATTAACATACATTCCCACTCACATGTCCAACCTGCCCTTGCACTAATAGTGGGGCCCCACCACCACGTTACGTGGTAATTGGTTCCGCACATCACCGGGCCTGTTACCGTGCCGGTCATTCCTCCTGTCTTTCCTGATTCTGAGCTTATCCCTTTTATGCCCATTGTTTCGTGCCCACAATGTGCCGCACGGGTGGCGTGTGCCACTATCCCAGTTTCTATTGTTTCGTGGAGATTGGTCAATAAACACAAACACTAAGGAACTACTTATCTTTTGTTGCATATACAGTAGTTGTGGGTGATCGTTGGCGGGCAATGGTGCGGGTTGGGCGCACTGAGTGTCGGTACGTTGTCTCACATGTCTGTTCTAGACCACACTTGCCGGTAGACTAGTTATTATTCGCTACTCTGCTGGTTATATGCTTGGGCGCCGCCTCAGTTTCCCACAGGTTGGCAGGACTTTTTGTTGGATGTACGGAACGGTTTGAGTTCCGTCGTTGGTACTTTGTAGAGCTTTGCTTCTCTAGTTAGGCTCATGCGTTTGGAGCGAGTATCTTCTTGGGATACTCTACTCCCTCCGCCACCTTTGTTCACTGACAGTATGGTTTTCGATCTGGAAGATCCTGTGTATCGAATTTACTCAGTTTCTATGATCGAGCAACAGAGATATTACAGGAAAGAGATGGTTAGGTTGACTGCATCTATCTGGACCTAAAAAAGGCTTTTGACAGAGTTCCACATAAGAGGTTATTCTGGAAACTGGAAAATATTGGAGGGGTGACATGTACACTTCTAACATGGATGAAAAATTTCCTGACTGATAGAAAAATGAGGGCAGTGATCAGAGACAATGTATCGGACTGGAGAAATGTCACAAGTGGAGTACCACAGGGTTCAGTTCTTGCACCAGTGATGTTTATTGTCTACATAAATGATCTACCAGTTGGTATACAGAATTATATGAACATGTTAGCTGATGATGCTAAGATAATAGGAAGGATAAGAAACTAGATGATTGTTATGCCCTTCAAGATGACCTGGACAAAATAAGTATATGGAGCACCACTTGGCAAATGAAATTTAATGTTAATAAATGCCATGTTATGGAATGTGGAATAGGAGAACATAGACCCCACACAATCTATATATTATGTGAGAAATCTTTAAAGAATTCTGATAAAGAAAGAGATCTAGGGGTGGTTCTAGATAGAAAACTATCACCTGAGGACCACATAAAGAATATTGTGCAAGGAGCCTATGCTACACTTTCTAACTTCAGAATTGCTTTTAAATACATGGATGGCGATATACTAAAGAAATTGTTCACAACTTTTGTTAGGCCAAAGCTAGAATATGCAGCGGTTGTGTGGTGCCCATATCTTAAGAAGCACATCAACAAACTGGAAAAGGTGCAAAGACATGCTACTAAGTGGCTCCCAGAACTGAAGGGCAAGAGCTACGAAGAGAGGTTAGAGGCATTAAATATGCCAAAACTGGAAGACAGAAGAAAAAGAGGTGATATGATCACTACATACAAAATAATAACAGGAATTGATAAAATCGATAGGGAAGATTTCCTGAGACCTGGAACTTTAAGAACAAGAGGTCATAGATATAAACTAGCTAAACACAGATGCCAAAGAAATATAAGAAAATTCACTTTCGCAAACAGAGTGGTAGACGGTTGGAACAAGTTAGGTGAGAAGGTGGTGGAGGCCAAGACCGTCAGTAGTTTCAAAGCGTTATATGACAGAGTGCTGGAAAGACGGGACACCACGAGCATAGCTCTCATCCTGTAACTACACTTAGGAAATTACACTTAGGTAATTACTGTTCCATCCTTGTTTCCTCTTCCCCACTTGGCGGGATTGCGTCGATGGCTCCTGACTGGGGTGTTTGGTGTGGTGTTTGGTCACCTTGCATGTGTCTTTAGTGCCTTTTGTCCATCTTTTGTTCTTTGTTGTCCTGTGGGGCTCTGGCCCACATTTCGGTGCTTTTGTTTTCGTTGTAGACCCCTGGGTCTTTTCCCTGTCTGGACACTTTCCTTGCCTATCTTCGGTGCCTGACTGCACCCTCACATAGCCGAGGGAGAAATCGTCTCAAGAACCTCAAGATAACCCTGCTGTCCGTAAGGTCCCTCAGGTATGTACGCGCTCCTCTACACATTTTGTGGTTGGTCGTGTGCGTTACTTCCCGGCCGCTCCTTGGGCCGTATTCGTGGTTTTCCTTACCTAATTCAGTTTTTCCTCCCCCATGCTACACTTTTTTGCCTGCCTCTGCCTGCCTGCCTGCCTGCCTCTCTGCCTGCCTGCCTCTCTGCCTGCCTGCCTCTCTGCCTGCCTGCCTCTCTGCCTGCCTGCCTGCCTGATTGCCTGCCTTTCCCTCCCTAATTCTTCCATCCCCCCCTCACTACTTCTTTCCTGCCTACCTTCACCTCCCTTTCTCACTAATTCTCCCCCTCTCTCTCATACTGCCTCCCACCTAAGCTCCCATCCATCCACCCACCAGTCGGCAATCATTGACGCAATGCGTGCATTTTGAGCCGACATGGTGCACAGATGTTTCTTGATTGTGCAAATATGTAAAACAAAATCACAGAATGAACTCTCCAGCCTCATGACAAATCAAAATAACAGGAATAATAGGCCCTGAATCTGTGAAATCACAGGGTAGAAGACACTCTAGAGTAGTGGTGCCCAACATGGGCAGTGGGCAAACTGGACCATCTCCCACCCATCACCACGGGCCGGCGCGACGCTTGGTGGACCGCTTCCTACCCGAACTTTGTTCGTGTAGCATGACTCCCCAACCCCAATCGGGAAACTGGAAGTTTCGGATAACTAAAGTTCGGAAACCAAGTGGTGCTCTGTAGTTGGGTCCTATCAAATCCAAACAAACACTTTTCTTATAAAATACAGTACTTAACAAAGATCCATAACTAAAAAATAAAAAACAGCCAAGAATACTGGACTGCATATTGGAAATGCACCTTAAAATTACAGTATATGGAATAGGTGAAACTTGGGTGGGGGGGGGAGGGGACAAATTGGGCATTGGCCATGCTATGATCATGGAAAATTGGGTAAATTTGGTAGAAAATGTCTTAAATATGGATAAATTGGGATATATTTGGTAAATTATATATATGATATATATAATATATATTATATATATATATATATATATATATATATATATATATATATATATATATATATATTATATATTTGATATATTTTGGTAAATTTGGTCTTAGCCATGTTAGGGTTAGGTCTGGTTTTAGGTTAGGTTAGGTTTGAGTAAGTTAGGTTAGGTAAGTCAGATTAAGTTAGGTTTGGGTAAGTTAGGTAAGTTACATAGGTTAGGTAAGTTACATTAGGTTAGGTAAGTTACATTAGGTTAGGTAAGTTACATTAGGTTAGGTAAGTTATGTTAGGGTAGGTTAGGTCAGGTAGGTTCGGTTAGGCAAGTTATGTTAGGTAGGAAAGGTTAGGTTGGGTTGGGTTAGATTAGGTTTAGTTAACCCTTAACATGCTAGGGGTATAATATCCTTTCTTCCCCTCAGGCGCATGTAATTTTGAAAAAAAATAAAAATTTTTCTTCCTAACCTGTTAATTTGTGTTCATTGATCACGGGAAAAATAATAAAAAAATCGTAAGTGGCATATATTGCCCGCTATAGGGCGGGGAAATCTGGCAAAAAATAGGCGCTGACTCAGCGTGCGTCCCAGGCGGTCTGTTGCTCGCCAGCTGTCAGGCCGGAGTTGCCACAAAGAGATAATTACCTAATTATTTCAATGTCTCTGATTTTTCATAGTTTTTTTGCTGTAATATTATTCAATAGTGTGTAGTTTGATATATTTATATAATAAAATGAGTGAATCATTGCTGTACTCAAAAATATGGTGTGCATATTGTTGATTCAATTATGTTCATTAATCAGTGAACAAATACTTTGTTGGTTATCACACTATAAGCACAGGTTATATACAGTATAAGTATCTGCATGTTTTGTTCACTATAACGAACCACTAAGTAGCTATTATGAGTCAAAAAGTAACGAGGAGTGACCGCTGTGTACCAACCAGCCACTCCCGCCCTCCCTCACGTCATCTGACTCGCCCACATTCTCCTACAATACTGTTTTTGCTATAATTCACTATATACAGACATTATATAAGTATCTACATGTTTTGTTCACCATAACTGTACATCTAAGCTTGTATGGTGAGTAAAGGCACAAAGACGTAGGACCTCACACAGTCAGCTGATGGCTGCCGCCCTCAAGGCCAGACGCACTAATATTTCTCCTCCAACAATACTGTGTGGTGTTGTTATGCTATATACACACATTATATATAATACCTACCTGTTTTATTCACCATACTTGTACAAATAAACCGGTATGGTGCCCAAAGACCATCGTGGTAACCAGTAAACAACACCGTTGTCTGCACGGTGGCGTCGTGCAGACGACACCACCGCCCTCACCAAAATGGCGGCTCCCAACCTTCTCTTGCTGTTTATACCCTCTATACACACAAGTCCTTATTGGCCCTAGAGAGTCAGACCTCAGGCCTAAGTGTTAAATGGTTGGCCATTGCCAAAATAATGGGTGGAGCCCTGGGGCTGTATTAGATGGTGGGAGGAGTAATCCTTTCCAGCAATAAGCTGCTAAAACAAAATTTCGGTATGGTGTCTAGGGAGTGTGTGGAATAAGGGCCGCAAGCCCGCATCCAAGGGGCTGAGGGCAGCCGTCAACATCTTTGCCTCAGTGCGATTTTAAGGTATTGTGCACTGATTCATGTCCTCAGTAGATATCCATTGTGCCTCTAGGGGAATAGAATAGAATAGGGTATATGTTCAAGCCTGTCTCCTCCAAGATAAAGAGTAGGGACATTTGACTCGCCTGGTATGGGGAAGAGACCGGGGAGAGGGAATTGTGAGGGAGATGGAGAGGGAAATCTGAGTGGGGAGGAGTTGAGTGGGGGAAGCCAAAGGTATCAGGGCCACCCTTAGGTCAACCTCTTGGCTCCTGACAAATGGGCGACAGGGGGGGGGGGAAGAGGAGGAGACGAATGACGGGCAAGGGGAGGGGAGAAAGGGAGAAGGAAGGAGGGGAGAGGGGAGAAGGGAGAACCAATGATCTGAGAACCAGATCATTACATAGCAATGGACTTGTATAGTAATTATCTGTGTATAGGATGTGGCCCTTGTTCATCCTCCACAAACGAAACCAGAGAAACCATGTTCGTCGTTACCGGGAATGTCTACATCGCTAGCTGAATACAGGAATCATGTGTAACACGTATCCTGTTTCACAGTCACACAGTACAAAGAATATCAATCCAAATCTGTTTCGTTTGGAGGGAATATACCGTTTGAATGAAACACGTCCTTTGAAAAGTACAAGGGATTCATCAATCACCCGCTTCTGTGCTGGTACGTAAAAATCTCTTGAATTTTCCAATCACTTCATTCATATAGTGCCTCACTCTCCAAAGTCTATCATCCTCTGTCCGGTCCTCATTACTTGCAAAATGCAGACACCTGAGGAGTATCTGAAATCTGTCTCGTGACATATATTTCCCGAAGAAAGGTGTTGGAATAGTCAGATCTTTGCTCCAGTAATCTGTGAGAGCGTGTTTGACACAGTGTTTCATCAACATACTTGTCGCTAGAAACATATTTCACCAACATTGGTGGTTTTCCAACGTTGCAATCGTGAAAATTCTGTTCTCTCTCTTCTAATGAGATGAGCTGCATAAAGGTTCGTTTGGTGTACAATATGTTCCATGAGCGGCTCATCATAGAATGCTGTAAAATAATCACATTCACTCACATCCTCTCCATTATCAGGGAAAAGCTCTGTAATCCCAACGTCTTTATTGTCAAAGGCAGGAATTCGGGGAATAAACCCAGCACCAATACTCCACACTAGTACACCTAGTGTCCTGCAAGACACAGGGGACGCAACAGGGGCACTACGGCGAGGAAGCGATGCACCCTGTGGACCAGGAGCTGAAGCCCGTCTACGCACAGTACGGCCACTACATGCACATGAGGTAGAGGCACGTGAACATGAGGCTCTTGGTGCCTTATGTTGTTCCATGTGGTGGCGCTTGGCTGGGCGAGACGCTGCTGACGCGACAAAATCTCGCCCAGAAACACCACTGGTACTGGCACCAGGCTCGGTAACACTGTTCTGAATCCACTTCACTAAAACCAGAAAGAGAGTCACCTTCCTCTGACTCGTCACCGAACAGATCCTCAGACTGTAAATAAGCACAGGAACTGAGAGGTCGAGGATGAATTGGGGTAGACACTGGGCGAGGTGGCATGGGTGAGCATATAGGCATCGCCATGGGAGGAGGCTGTATCTCATTTTCACTGTCCGTGCTATCATCATCGGTCAATTGTGTGTAGTCTTTACAAATATCAGTCATCAAAGTCACTTTCCTCACCATCGGAAAATAATTCACTGGTTATTTGCTCTTGGGTGAGTGATTGTGTGGGGCGTGCCCGGGAAGCGTTCGGCCGTGCGCTCGACATGGTGGCTGCTGGGTAACTGAGGCCTCCCACGCGATAGTAGCGTGAGCTGGATTTTTTTCAAAATGGCGGCTGTTTACTATAGCCCCTGGGCAGCATATGGGGACCCCCTATACCCCGCAGGCCTTTCAAATCGTGCGCGGTACTCCAAATCATCATATGATGCGATGCGCAATTTAAGGGTTAAGTAAGTTATGTTAGGTACGCTAGTTAAGTTCAGTTTGGGCAAGTTAGGTTAGGTAGATTCGATTAAGTTATGATAGGTTAAGCTAGTTAAGGTAGGTTAGGTTATGTTGGGTTAGGTTTGGGTAAGTTAGGATAGGTTAGGTTTAGTTAAGTTAGGTTAGTTAAGTTAGGTTTGGGTAAGTTAGGTTAAGTTAGCTTAGGTTAGTTAAGTTTAGCATAGGTTAGGTTAGGTAAGTTTAGGTTAGGTTAGGTTAAGTTTGGGTAAGCTATGTTAGGTGGGGTTATGCAGGGATGTTCAAAGAACAGTTTTAAGATAAAGTGACTAGGAAAATATATTTAACAGAAGTATAAGTTTGATATGAAAAGTTGAACTAGTTACGTTTGGGAGTGTTATTTAATGCTTGAAGATGTCTCAGAGAACATTATTGATGTCTTAGAGAACAGCTTTGATGAAGGAAGATATCTTAGAGAACAGCTATATATGGTACAGCTATATATTACCGAGATACATTTATCTGCAACAGTGTTATTAGTGACAGAGATGACTACTGTGAATATACTTTTGCTCAGTTTACAATTAAATCCCTTAAATCCTCTTTGACTATTGGAGCCATCTATAGATTTCCTAATACTAACATAGCTTCTTTCTCAGACAACCTAAGGAATCTTATTATAAACAACAATCTCAACAAAAACCACATCATTCTGGGAGGAGACTTTAATATTGACCTGGGTCAACAAAACTGCTCTCAAGTTGACTATTTCCTTAACAGCATGAACTCCTGTATGCTAATCCCCACTATCACCAAACCTACCCGAGTCACTCAAACATCAGCCACTACCTTGGACCACATATGGACAAACATAACAGCTCCCCTTGTATCTGGTATAATCTACGACAGAACAACTGACCACTATCCTACCTTTCTCATAGTGAACATGGACATAACACCACCAAAAAGCAAGAAATTTTCATTTAGGCTACACAGTGAATCAGCTTTAGACAATCTTACAGAGGCACTTCACAATATTAACTGGGATTCTGAATTCATTAATACCCATGATATAAATTCATTAGCTAACCTCTTCCTCTCCAAAACTCTAAGCCTCTACAACCTTCATTGTCCCCTTCTTACAAAGCAAGTAACTGACAAAAGATTAAACAATCCATGGCTCACAAATGGCATTCTCAACTCAATCAACAAGAAACATGAATATGAAAAGAAAGTTAGGATTGGCCTAGTTTCAAGGGAAGTAGCTAAAAGGTACTCATCAATGCTTACCAGTATCATAAGAAAGGCAAAACTTGCATATTATGTGAATAGATTCAATGAAGCAAAAGGTAACATGAAAAACACTTGGAAAACTATCTCTAGTATCCTAGGAACTAAACAACACTCACATAACCAAATAAAACTCTACAAGGATGGGGATATACCGTCAACTGATTTAGAAATGGCAAATGAATTTAATAGTTTCTTTTCATCGGTTGGTGCTAATCTTGCCAGTAAAATCCCACAGACTCAGACACATATTAACACATATCTCTCAGGCAGCTATCCAAACTCTCTTCTCCTTTCACCAATCAGCCCGGCAGATGTTGTGTCCATCATACACTCTCTAAAAACCAAGGCAGGGAACACCAGTGAAATTCCGTCCATTGTGTACAAGAGAGCCTCCCATGCCCTTGCCCCACCCATAGCACTACTGTTCAACAAATCTATAGAGTGTCACACCTTCCCTGATATCCTCAAAAAAGCAAGAGTAACGCCAGTCCATAAAGGAGGCAATCCGGCGGACATAAACAATTATAGACCAATATCAAATCTACCCATTCTATCAAAAATATTTGAAAAAATTATTTACAAACAGCTCTATTCCTACCTCGTAAAATTCGACATACTCAGCCCCTGCCAGTTTGGCTTCCGGTCCCAAAAGAGTACCAATGATGCAATCATTAGTCTCCTTGACATTATCTACTCAGCCCTTGACAAAAATGAGTTTCCGATTGGACTCTTCATTGACCTAAGAAAAGCCTTTGATACTGTTAATCACAACTACCTCTTATTTAAACTCCAGTATTATGGAATCCGAGGCCTTGCCCTTGACTACATCCGATCCTATCTTAGTGACAGACACCAATATGTAACCATCAATGATACAACTTCTTCCACTCTACCAATTACCGTTGGAGTGCCACAGGGCAGCATCTTAGGACCTCTTCTATTTCTTATATATATAAACGATCTGCCTAATGTCTCTAATATTCTCAAACCTATATTGTTTGCTGACGATACTACCCTTATCTACTCAAACCTCAACCCACATACACTAAATAATGTTGTGAATAATGAATTAAAAAAAGTCCACTTATGGATGTCAACGAACAAACTAACATTAAACATCGAAAAGACTTACTACATCTTATTTGGAAACAAATCATCAAATGCAATTCAGCTACAGATAGACAACATTAACATCAGTAATAAAAATGATGGCAAGTTTCTTGGCCTATTCCTAGACAAGAGACTCAACTTCAGCACCCACATTCAACACATAACTAAGAAAGTCTCTAAGACAGTTGGTATACTCTCCAAAATCAGATATTATGTTCCTAACTCTGCTCTCCTCTCACTATATTATGCACTAATCTACCCCTATCTTAATTATGGTATCTGTGCATGGGGGTCTACCACTGCAAACCACCTTAAGCCCATCATCACACAGCAAAAATCTGCTATCAGAATAATAACTAACTCTGCTTTCAGACAACACTCAGCTCCCTTGTTTAAATCTCTAAACTTGCTAAATATTAACTCCCTCCACACATTCTCTTGTGTCAACTACATTTACAAAACCCTGTTCTTAAATGCAAACCATGCTCTGAAACTCTCCCTGGACAGATGTAATAGGACCCATTATCACCACACCAGAAATAAATATCTCTTTGATATCCCCAGGGTCAAACTTAATCTGTGTAAACACTCTATGCAAATTAAGGGACCTAGTCTATGGAACTCACTCCCTAGTGAATTGAAAAACTGTAAAACTTTTGCCTTATTTAAAAGCAAAACCAAAAAGTACCTAACTTCATCTATTTAGTTTCCTACACTGAGCTTTAATTTGCTCTGTACCTAGTGGTACCCAATCTCCTAATTTTTATGTAATATCAAACAACCTTATCATTGTGTTCATTGCTGTCTTCTTTTATGTGCTAGCCATATGCTGTATTGTGACTACCAATTTTTGTCAACTACCATTCAAGCTGTCATTGCAATCAATCTTATATTGTTTCTGCTGTATTGTGCCTACCAATTTGTTGTCAACTACCATTTTAAGCTGTCATTGCAATCAATCATAGCTACCTATGTGCTTTAATATACTGTACCTATAATTTTCTCTCATCTTTTTTTTTTTTCATTCCATGTAATCTGTTATCATTTTTTTGTCTATAAATTTTGCAAGTATTTACCTCCTTAAAATTTTCTTAGATTAAGGACCTGCCCGAAACGCTGCGCGTGCTAGTGGCTTTACAAGACTGTAATTACCATAATTGTATCCTCACATTCCTTATGTACATTCTTGTATATGTATAAATAAATAAATAAAAAGAACAACATTGATGAACGAAGGTGACTGAGAATAACTTTTGATGACTAAGAATAACTTTAATATCTTAGAAAGCAACTTTGATGACTGAGACTAACTTTTAATGACTCTGAGAATGACTTTTGAGGACATAGGTAGTATTTTGAGGTCTTTAAGATTAACTTTTGTTGGCTCTGAGAATAACTTTTGATGAACGAAGATGTCTTAGAAAAACAACTTCGATGAACGAAGGTGACTTTGAGATTAACTTTGATGACTCTGAGAATAACCTTGATGGCTCTGAGAGTAACTTTGATGACTCTGAGATTAACTCTGATGACTGAGAATAACTTTTGATGTCACTGAGAATAATTTTTGAGGACGAGAGTTGTTTTTTGACGTCTTTGAGTGCATTACTGATGTCTTTGATTGTGTGTTTTGATGTATCAGAGTAACTTTGGTGTCCCGAAGAGTGTCTTTGATGTCTCGAAGAGTGTCCTTGACTATTTTTTTCTTAATGACACAAAATTTTAGTTAAGAACAGTGTTGAAAGATTCCCTTTAACTATTTTTGTACTCTAAGAAGTATACTGGACGACTATTGTCGCTAATGAAATGGATGTGGACGCTACTGGGCCTGCTGACGAAACTGACGAAGAGGCCACAGACTTTGATGTGGCATCCCATGTCGAAACCGTGATGAACCCATCTCTGCCAATGTCTCAGGTCGATGATATTTTGTGTAAGGTGTGCTTTAATACATTGGGTCTCATACTGCTGCCCTGCAGATATATGGTAACGTGCGGTGTTTGTCTCGTATCTGTGAGAAAGTGCCCTATTTGCAGATGCGGCATTTCGTATGTTCGTCAACCGATTATTTCCTAAGATGACAAAAAGGCATAGACACTTATTTATTTATGTAAATAAAACTTGTACAAATGTTGAGTTATTTTTCTTTTTATATCCATAAATTGGTATAAATAAGCCCATATTTTCTTGAACAGTATTTTCTTTTTTGGATGGGGGGGGGCAAACAAATACTCAGAGGTCGTAATGCTTGTAAGAACAAAATATTTTTCCATCCGTCACTGGCGAGTCGCCGGCTGGATGGATTGCAATTGCTTAGTTTCTGCCTAAAATAGTTGGTTAGGGGGGGGGGGGGAGACACTGCCTCATTTAGTAAAATTTGCTATGTCCAATAGCTTGGATGTTGGGAACTGAACGAGGTGTCTGCAAGAAGGTTGCTCAACATCCCGTGCGAATATGGACAAAATAGAATTTCTCTCTCTCTCTCTCTTTCAGAGGTAAAGAACCTTTTGAGAACTAGCACTCAAAGGTTAAAAAGATTAAAATAATTTTTATAATTAGAGGGTCAACTAAGATACCGCACTATTTAGAGAAATTTACCATGTCCAATAGCTCGGATTTGGGGAACTGAATGAGGGTCTGCATGAAGGTTGCTCTGCACCAGAGTGAAGAAGGAAAAATGTGGGATTGGATGGAGAGAGAGATAAATAAACATAGGGATAGGTATGGGGAATAGGATGGGGAATAGGATGGGGAAAACGAGAGAGAACTTTTTGAGAAAATATACTAAAAATATTTTTTCTCACTTTTGTATCTACACAACATGAGAGCACACAGATATTAAAAGTACACTCCCAGACCTAACTGCCGAACCTCAATCATTTGTTTATTCCATCTGTTCGTTGCTATCCGACCAGTGACCACCTATGTAGTTCCGCGGCCGGCCACCGATGTAGCTGGTGGCGCTGCTGTTTGTCTTGTTTACCCGCGGCCGACAAAACCCTACCTCTCGCTCACTTATATATCATTGGATATTTTTTGCATCTTGCTACTATTGCGTTTGGAAATGCAGGAAATATGTTGTTTAGGGCTTCAACTAGTAGTGAAGACAAGAGAAAATATATTGTGATGATCGATTATTAGAGCATTCAGCTTATAAAGGAAGATGAATCTGGAATGTCTCCTGTGTGGTGGTGGTGGTGGATGTGTGGTGCGATAGACGTGCAGAGGAATGTGTGTATAAATTCGGGTTTGTGATTCTCTCTCTCCTGACCAAATTTATAATGCCGATGAAACAAGTTTGTACTGGTGTATCTTAACCTAACCAAACCAAACCAAACCAATCATAGCCAAGCAGAACTAAACATAACCCAGCCAAGCAGAACCAAACAAAACCCAGCCAAGCCAAACCAAACATAACCAAGCCAAACCAAACATAACCCAGCCATGCCAAACCAAACATAACCCAGCCAAGCCAAACCAAACATAACCCAGCCAAGCCAAACCAAACATAACCCAGCCAAGCCAAACCAAACCCAGCCATGCCAAACCAAACATAACCCAGCCAAGCCAAACCAAACCCAACCAAGCCAAACCAAACCCAGCCAAGCCAAACCAAACCCAGCAAAGCCAAACCAAACCCAGCCAAACCAAACCAAACCAAACCTAGCCAAACCAAACCCAGCCAAACCAAACCCAATCTTACCTAACCAAACTCAGCCAAACCAATGTTAACTAAACCTAACCAAACCCAAGCAAACCCAAGCAAGAATGACCTTACCTAACCAAAGCAAACCTAACCTAACCAAAGCAAACCTAACCTAACCAAAGCAAACCTAACCTAACCAAACCTAACCAAACCTAACCTAACCAAAGCAAACCTAACCAAAGCAAACCTCAGCAAAGCAAACCTAACCAAAGCAAACCTAACCAAAGCAAACCTAACCAAAGCAAACCTCAGCAAAGCAAACCTAACCCAAGCAAACCTAACCTAACCAAAGCAAACCTAACCAAAGCAAACCTAACCTAACCAAAGCAAACCTAACCAAACCCAACCTAACCAAACCTAACCTAACCAAACCTAACCTAACCAAAGCAAACCTAACCAAACCCAACCTAACCAAACCTAACCTAACCAAAGCAAACCTAATCAAAGCAAACCTAACCAAAGCAAACCTTAACCAAAGCAAACCTAACCAAAGCAAACCTAATCAAAGCAAACCTAACCAAACCAAAGCAAAACAAACCTAACCTAACCAAAGCAAACTAAACAACCTAACCTAATCAAACAAAAACCGAACCCTCCCCTCAACATCTGTGCCTCAACCCCCAGTTAACACCACTACTGTATACTCATCAACACATCATTCCACGATCATAATTATTAATTGTTATAATATGTAGAGAAACATGTGGACACTTGGTGAGCACCCATATTCACTGATGCTGTATTACCAGTATTCTGTGGCATTTTGTTTGAAGTATCTAGTGAAACAACAATGTACTGTTACGTACTTTTTAACATAAGGATATTATTTTTCGTGCTTAGGGAAGAATTTGACTACTTATCCAGACACGACTACATATCCAATCATAGTTGGGCCCGAGGTGTCTGGATGATAGGATGTTGAGTGTATTACTTTATATGGTTAAATTATATTCCTTATTTTTTAAAGATAGATAATAGGAATGAGCACGCCAGCCAAACCTGATTTATTAAAATATAATATAAGGAATGGGTTAAAGTATGTATGTAATGTTTATTATAAAATCATTATAATACATTCTTTTTCTTCATTATAATACACACTTTATATAGAAAATATAATGACAATATTAATTTTGTTCATAGTTTACTCATTATTTTTAAATATAGAGTTTTTTGCAAGATCATTGCTGATATGCGCCCAGGGATTTGGGTGGCGGCGTTCCCTTTGGATACATATATAGTTTTGCGAAATCATGTTGATTCATGCGTGAGTGGGGTGGCTTCGGGAAGACTTTGGGACATTTGCTGGGGAAGGGAAGGGGTGTGCGAGGTAGTTGTTCCCGAGTTCAGAGGTGTGAGTGTATTTAAGTTTGAAGCTGTTTTTATTTTTTACTAATTTTACGGCCGTGGCGGGTAGGCAGTTCCGCACAAAACATGATTTTTTTTTTTGTTTTATTATTAATTTTTGTGACTGCAAATGCTAGTAGGTAGCTTCGACGAGGGCAGGAAGCCGGTGGCTTGTCTGAGGTCTCTCCATTTTGCCCTGATGATCCTTTCGTTTTTTTTTTTTTTCTAAAAGCTCAGAAGAGTTTATTTGGCTGATTTTTCGGCTTCGGCAGGAAGGTGGTTCCATAAGTTATTATAACCTGCCATAGGACGGTTTTCTTTATGCTGTCCCTCATTCCAATGGCTTAAGAAATACTATTGTTGAGATAACTGTTATAATTGTACTTACGGAATCTTGGGGATAGAATTTCAGAAATATATATGTAGCTTCGGTGATTATATCAATGAGAGAAATGGCGAATATATTGGGACCCTCGACAATAACAAATGTGATTTGTTGTGATGCCAAAAAATATAGCTTAATACAGAACATATATATATTATACAAGGAATTAAACTTTTATTAATTGAACACTAAAGAGGTAATTAATCTTTACAAGTGTTAAGATATTGAGGTTGGGACTCTGCCCCCGCACGAAATGGCTGATGCAACTGGGGAAATCGTGTATAATTCTAAAAATTGCATAACTCTAACCCAATGCTTTCTAAATTTTTATTTCAAAGGTTAACATTTGTTTTGTGGCATATTTCCATATTAAAAATAAATTCAAACCTCTGCAAATATAAATATAAAGCGCTTGGAACTATAGAAAATGCAGCATTGCTATGTTTTGTATTGCAAAAAAATCCAACTGACTTCATGTTCAAATAACGACAGTTTATCGCAGTTGACCCTTAAACATCCCGTTTGTTCATTAAATCCCCTATTGATGATTTTTTTATAATTATACATAAAGTGATGTAAGCTTTGCTATGGTGACCCCCTCCCCATCCGGCCCGTTGGCGTCGTGAGGGGGCTTGGTGGACGGCTGCCGGAGTGTGATGCTCCGTGGGGCAGTCCTCTGTGCTTTTCTGGCCTTGCACTCCTGCTGCTGTCTTCTCTATAATTGTGCCGGATCGCTTTTCCTTTTCCTTATGTTTCGTTTTTCTCCCCCCTCTTCTCCTATCTGCTTGTCGTTTCCTCCCGACCTTTTGCTTGTTTTGGATTATTTCTTTGGACTTCTTCTATTTTGACGCCCGGGTGCTTGAGGAGGCATACTCTTGCACCCGTAGAACTGTTGTACCCAACGTCTCAAGCGAGGGGAACCTTTTATTGTCAATCCCCCTTTCGTCGCTGAACCCGATCTCGACGGACTGACGGTTCTTAAGGTGGCGTTTGTGGGGCGTATACTCATGACGCACCCCTAGGGGGCCCCGGCATGATCGGCGATAGCTTCATGTTGGGTGTCCTGCCTCTAATTGTGGCTCCATGGTGGGTATGGGGGCACATTCGTGGATGAATTTTTCTCTTCGTCTCTATGTTGAATGTTTCCATTGTACCCTCTCAGGCTCGTGGGGTGGGCGACCAAGCCCCCGAGTCGGCCTGTATTGGAAGACCAGGCTCTGTAGCTTTCGCTGCGTTGGGCCCCAACCTTGCTCCTCCTTTGACTGTCCTGACTTCTTCCCCCAGCTCCCCTCCCTCCTCTGTGGTTGGGTCGAGCCTCCAACCCCCGGTGGTGACCACTTCGTCCCCTGGTGTGGCTAAGTCTCTCGTTGTGACTACTGCGCATTTTGACCCCCTCTCTCTCTCTGGGGGTTCTCAACGCCGTTCGCGCCCCAGCTGCACTCACTCGATTCCTTCCCGTGCTGATGCGTATCAGGCCTTGTTTGATCCTGCTTCATGGGCCAAATACTTTGATCTCCTCCCTCTTGACGATTTCTCCCTCCATCGGCATCTTGTAGATTCCGTGGATGCATCTGTTACTTTCAACCCCACTCGTCTCGGTACACGTGTCGTTGCTGCTCCTTCTCAGGATGCAGCTTCTCGCTCGGCTGCCTTATCTTGCCTTGGCGAGATTCCTGTTCAGGTCTCCAAGAACGTTCAGATGAATGTCAGTGTTGGCACTATTCTCCTCCCACCCCATGTTGCAACCGGTGTTCGGAATCTGCAGGATTGCCACGATAATATTCGGCATATCCTTGATGCCCAGGGCCATTCTGTCCTCCAAGTTGACTCGTTTACTTGTCCCCCTCGTGGTCGTCGCCGTCAACCCCTTCGCGTTGTGAAGATTACCTTTGATGGTAGGACCCTTCCATCCTCTGTCATTCTTGCTGGTGCTAGGTGCTCTGTCCAGGAGTATATTCCTTCTCCTCGACTTTGTAACAAGTCCTGGAGGTTTGAGCATGGTGCCCTCCGCTGCTCTGGGACTGTCTCTCTCTGTCCTTTGTGTGGGGGTGAAGGTCACTCTAAGTCGGAGTGTACTTCTCCCCAAGCTCGCTGCCTCAACTGCGGTGAGGCCCATCCTACCTTCTCCCGTGCCTGTGTCCATTACAAGCTTGAGGCAGCCGTCCTCAACCTGAAGCACCGGGAGCGTTTATCTTTTCCTGAGGCGAGGCGCCAGGTTCGCCGGCTCCCGCCTTATACTAACATCTCTTATGCTCGCGTATTGCGCTCTTCCTCTCCTCGTCCTTCCCCCCTTCCTGCGACTCACAACCGTTTCCGGGCCTTGGACCCTGATACGCCCACTGCCCCCTCCTGTGTCCCTTTGTGTTCTGTCCCGAGGGGTCCCCCTCCTGGTCCTCTGTCTGGGGTTCCCCTTCTTTCTACCCGGTCTGTCATGTCTCCTGGGTCTTCTTCCTCGTCCCCCTCCGATCCTCCTTCCCTTCCTCTTCCTCCATCTATCGGCTCTCCCCGCCGCCTGTCGGTGCAGGCGGATGTCCATCGCTCTCCTAACGGCCGTCGTGTGTGCTCTCGTTAATCTTCTCCTGTTGAGACACTGGAATCCGTTGCCCGGTACGTAGTTGCTGGGACATCAGTCTCTTTAAGTCAGAAGCGTAAGCCTGGCTCCTCTCCTTCCTCCTCCCTGGCGGGTAAGAAGGCTTCGCTTTCTTCCTCAGCTCCTACTTCTGGCTCTGTTGCTCCTTACCCTCCCGTTTCAGTGATTGCGCCCCCTGTTCCTGCTATGGAGGTTTCTTTGGTCTCTGCTTCCCTTTCGGTTAATGCTATTGCTGGGGTGCGCTCCCCTCTTTCTACTCCCCCTCATCCTGCTGCTGTCCTTGACTGCTCCTCTCCATTGTCTCCTCCTCCTTCCTCCTCCTCCTCCTCCTCTTCCTCCTCCTCCTCCTCCGGACCCCGCCCACCCACCTCTGATCTGTTCTCCCGTTTCCTTCCCTCCGTCTTTGCTCATTTTACCCATGCCCCCTAATCCTGACTTTGCTGACCCTGATCCCGACCCTGATATTCTTTAACGTACTCTGTTGCTCTTTCGCCTTTGTTTCTTCCTTGTTCTCTGTTTTTGTCCTTTCTCTTCTCGTCGTTGTCCATTCTTCAATGGAACGTTCAAGGTTATTACGCCAATTTCCTCGAACTCCAACTTCTGATTTCGCGGTTTTCGCCCTTTGTGTCTGTCTCCAGGAGCTGATGCTTGGTGCTCGTCCTGGTCATTTTCATGGCTATTCCTTTCTCCCCCCCCCCCCCCAGCCGTTGCTGGGGCTTCTAATTCTTCTGCTCTCTTGATTCGTGCTGATGTTCCCTTTGTTCCTTTACGTTTTCCTTCGCCTCTCCATTGTTCTGCTGCTCGTGTGTTTGTGGGGAAATGGTACACAGTTTGTTCCATTTATCTCCCCCCGAGTGTCCCGCTCTCTCTTCCTGATTCGAAACACCACCTAGACTCCTTGCCGGAGCCTGTGCTCCTGCTGGGTGACTTCAATTGTCATCATTCTCTTTGGGGTGACGTTCTGACGAATACCCGGGGTCGCCTTCTTGAGCCGTTTATCCTCTCTTCTTCCCTGTCTCTTCTGAATTCTGGTGAGCCCACTCATTTGGACTCTCGGACTCGCACCCTTTCTTGTCTTGATCTTTCTCTCTGCTCTTCTTCTCTTTACTTAGATTTCACGTGGCAGGTTCTTGATGAACTCCATGGAAGTGATCATTTCCCCATCCTTGTTTCCTTTTTCTCTTTTCGCCCTTCCCTCTCTTTCCCTAGGTGGCAGTTTGCTAAGGCGGACTGGGCCCTATTTACCCTCAGTGCTGCTCTCTCTGACATCTCCCTTCTGCCTCTCTCTCGCGCTCTCCTCCTTTTTCATGACACTGTCTTCAATGCTGCCCTCCGCTCTATTCCTCGATCTTCCTCTCGGGGTTCACGGAAGTGCGTTCCCTGGTGGAATGCAGACTGTGCTCGGGCTGTCCGCTGTAAGCGTGCAGCCTGGAAGAGGCACCGCCGTAGGCAGACGACCGATTCTTTTCTTTTCTTTCGGAAAGCGAGTGCGGTGGCCCGTAGGGCCATCCGTCCGGCTAAACGTGAATGTTGGGCATCTTATGTCTCAACAATTACGTCCGAAACCCCTCTGACCCAGATCTGGAAGCGTATCCGCAAGATAGCGGGTAAGTTCGTTCCCGATGTTTCACCGGTCCTTCACCTCCATGATACTCTTGTGGCGGACCCGTTGCAGGTCGCTTCCGAACTGGGTTCCCACTTTCCTTCTGTTAGCTCTGGTCTTCATATTCCCCAATCTTTCCTTCTTCGTAAACCTGTCCTTGAGTCTCGTCCTTTAGATTTCTGCACTCATCTTCAGCTTCCCTATAATGATCCCTTCTCTCTCTCTGAACTTCGTTCTGCCCTGGCCCTCTGTGGTTCTACGGCGGCGGGCTTCGATGGTATTCATTATGAGATGCTTTGCCATCTCCCTCCGTGCACGTCTCAGTATTTACTGAGTCTGTATAATCGGATCTGGGAGTCGTCGTCAGTCCCTGAGGACTGGCTCGATGCCGTTGTCCTCCCTGTTCGCAAACCGGGGTCTCTGGGTACTTCCCCTAAGGACTTTCGCCCTATTGCTCTCACAAGTTGTGTCTGCAAACTCTTTGAACGTATGGTTAACGTTCGTCTGATGTGGTTCCTGGAACACCATCACCTCCTTTCCCCTTCTTAATTTGGTTTCCGCAAGTGCCGCAGCACGACAGATGTCCTGGTGAACTTGGAGGTCTATATTCGTACTGCTTTTGCTGCGAAGACCTCCGTTGTTGCCGTCCTTTTTGATCTGGAAAAAGCTTACGACACCACTTGGCGTTATCATATCCTATCTCAACTTCATTCTTTTGGCCTCCGTGGTCATCTCCCTCTCTTTCTCCGCAGCTTCCTCTCTCGTCGTTCCTTTCGGGTGCGCCTTGGTACCGCTCTCTCTGCCTCTTTTCAGCAATACGAAGGTGTGCCCCAGGGTAGTGTTCTGAGCACTACTCTTTTTCTGGTTGCCCTCAATGGTCTTCTTTCCTCTCTTCCTTCTGGTGTCTTCTCCACCCTCTATGTCGATGATCTTACCCTTTGCTGTCAGGGTGATGATTCGCCTCTCCTTCAGCGCCGGCTTCAACTTGCAATTGATGCCGTGTCGTCTTGGGCCACCGATCATGGCTTCAAGTTCTCTACTTCTAAGACTTGTGCCATGACTTTTACACGGAAACGGGTTGTTCTTCGTCCCTCTTTGTCACTTTATAGTCATCCCCTTGAATACAAAGATTCCGCAAAGCTTTTGGGGTTATTCCTTGACACTCGTTTGTCTTGGTCTCCCCATATCTCTTACCTCCGTGTTCAGTGCTCTAAGGCCCTTACCCTCCTTCGGGTCTTGTCCCATACTTCTTGGGGGGCAGATAGGCGCACTCTCCTTGCTTTACATTCCTCTCTCGTCCTGTCTAAGCTCGATTATGGTTGCCCTGCTTACTCGTCTGCTTCTCCTTCTACTCTTCGCCGTATTGATGCTTTGCACCATACTGGGTTGCGCCTCAGTTCTAGTGCCTTTCGTTCGACTCCCGTCCTTAGCCTGTATGTTGACTCTGGCTTCCTGTCTCTCCAGGACCGCCGTGATCGCTGCTGTCTTCACTATCTTGCGCGGTCCGTCCAACATCCTTCCTCTCGCCTCTGTCGTGCTTTAACTTTTACCCCTCCTGCGGTTTCTGTTCCTCTTCACCACCTCCCTCTTTCTGTACGGTTATCTCGCCTCCAGGATTCTCTTTCCGTTCGTATTTCTGATGTTTCTCCTCGTGTTGTTCCTTCTTTGCCCCCGTGGAGGGTCCCTCTTCCGCGGTTTTGTACATCCTTGACCCGTATCACTAAAGCTTTTACCCCTCCTACAGTTCTAAAACGCCTTTTCCTCGAGCACTTTTCTTCTCACTCCCGCTCCGTTTCTGTCTTCACTGATGGGTCTAAGTCAGAGGACGGTGTTGGCTACTCTGTTGTTTTTCCTGATCACACTTATATGTGTCGCTTACCTCCGGAGACTAGCATCTTTACAGCGGAACTTTATGCTATTCTCTATGCTCTTCGTCTCCTGCTTTCTCGTTGTCAGTCTTCCTTTGTAGTTGTTGTTGACTCTCGTAGTGCCCTCATGGCTCTCGGGTCCTTTAGTCCGGTTCATCCAGTAGTTGTCGAGATCCAGCATTGGCTGTTTCTTGTTCACAGTAAATTTAAGTCGGTTGAGTTTTGTTGGGTTCCCAGCCATATTGGTGTGTCTTTAAATGAGCGTGCGGATGCTGCCGCCAAGAAAGCTGTCCGCTCTTGTCCCATCTCTCGTAAAGGCATTCCGTATTCCGACTTTTACCCGGTTATCCATTCCTCAGTCTTTACCCGTTAGCAGGCTTCTTGGTTGTCTGTTACTGGTAACAAGCTACGTACTCTTAAATGTTGTGTTTCCTCATGGCCGTCCTCCTTCCAATGTAACCGGCGGTGGGAAACAGCTCTGGCGAGGTTGCGTATTGGCCATACTCGCTTAACCCATGGTCACTTGATGGAGCGCCGCCCTGCTCCTTATTGTCCTAGTTGCATTGTCCCTCTTACGGTCGTGCATGTCCTTCTTGAATGTCCTGACTTCCAGGACGAGCGTGCGTCTTGCTTTCCGACCGCCCCTCGCGGTCACCTGTCCTTCGATAGAATTCTTGGTGACTCGGATACTTTTGATATTGTTCGCCTTATGCGTTTTTGTTCTCGTATTGGCATCCTTGGTGATATATAGCGCTCTCTGATTATTTTGCGCATTTGATGGTGCTACATAGCCTTCCCGGTTTGGTGCCTTCTTTTGATAATTACTTACTTTGCTATGGTGATGATGTGAATCTAGTTTGGGGAACGATTTCAATATGATAAACATTCTCTGGCTAAATGATTAATGGCTCACACAGACAATTATTAAATTTTAATTATTATTATTGCTTCCACAGAAAATGAAATCTTTACTTTGGCTACAGAAAACGGTGCAAGAGCTCGGGGGTGACTTGGGTAAACAGTTTCAACCTAAAACACCACATATATAAACATGCCTTTCTTGACCTCATTTTTAATTTATATAGAGTACTGAAAGCTCATTTTCCATAGGAAATATACTAAGGAATTTATTTTATGACTAGAGCGTAAACTAGGACCCCTCATTCAGATTAAAAGCACGACAATTATTGACTTAAACATTTACCCATCATCAAACACACACGACTCTCCGAAGCCATTTAAACCCCAAATATCCAACCTCCACATGCTATCCTGGTTCCTTGGGTTGCCTACCATGACTGAGAACCCCACAGTTTCTTGCAAATTCAAGAAAAGGCTTACTACACAGTAATATCCAACTTGTTCTTTGTAAGGAACCTTGACCCTCTGTATGCATGACCCCATTGGGTCACTCGTAGGTAGGGGGCCCCTACTGATGACATCAGGTCATGTGACACCCCTGCAACGCTGGGTGAATTTTTCTTCTGGAGACCCAATTTGGCCTCAGGCTACCACTGACCAGATGTTTTCTCTGGAACAAAATTGAAAGAAAATGGGATGTATATCTGGGGAAACAGCACAAATATAACTCGAGTCTTTGTTCCCATTTATTTTTTCACATGGCTATTTTTACCTGATTATTGAAACCCTACCAAATACAGTGGCACCTCGACATACGATTGCCCCTACTTACGAAAATTTCGAGTTACGATGTAAATTTCATAGAAAAATGCGACTCGACGTCCGATGGTGTCGTCGACTTCCGATATTTGTTGGTACACGTTCGGGTCGACCAAACACGTGGTTCCCAGTCACGCGGCCGACCTGCCTCTTCTTTTGTGGTGATTTTTTGCATTTTGTACATTAAAGTAATTGGCAGTGGCAGGTAGATGGGCTTGGTGGGTGAACAGGTTCGAGCAGGCAAGTGGGTGAGCAGGCAGGTGGGTGAATAGGTGGGTGGGTGCATTGACAGGTGGGTAAGTGGGCGTGCAGGCATGTGGGTAAACAGGTGGGTGCCAGGGAAGTGGGTGAACAGGTGGGTGGGTGAGTTGAGCAGGTAGGTGGATGGATTGGCAGGTGGGTAAGAACGGTACAGGTCTATAATTTAGAGGGTCTTCTCGAATACCATTTTTGTAGATTGGAATTATGTTTGCCTTTTTCCATATATATTGTATCTGCTAAGATTCCTGTGCGCAGGGATTGGTACCTGTTTGTAGTCTGCTGGCTGATATATTTTACCTATACTGTATATCTTTGTTTTATTTGGAGAAAGAACCATTATAGTATTGGAATTATTAAAAAAAAAATCCTATTTGGGAAATCTTTACTAGATTTCGAAGATTCTGTATTTGGTATTTGTTGACTTTAAACGACTTGGTAATCTCTCAATCTTTTCTTCCACAGCTCCTACGGTCACCAGAAGAATAATACATGCAGTGCCAGAAACCAGTGGCATTGAATAATACCTGCAGTGTCAGGACCCAGTGGTGTTGAATAATACCTGCAGTGTCAGCATCCACACACAGTGTCAGATATACTGCATACATGTTGTCAGCAGCATTATGAAACACATTATGGTGTAAGAAATACTACATGTAAATGGGTAAGACTGTCTTTAGCACACTCATGTCAATGACTACATGTATTATCAATATGTCATGCATTATTAACATCTCATGTACTATGGTAACAAAGGAAATGTGTATTTAAATTAAATTTGGTGTATCATTAATATAAAAATCTCGGTATTTATTAGTTCATTGTGTATGTGGTACAGTATTGTTTTTAATACTATTGTTTGACAAGAATACATTTTAAGATTTTCAAATTAATTATTTTTATTATCAGGTTCTAATATAAAAAAGTTTAATATATATTTTCAGTTTTAAAACATTTCATACTTTTTCTCCTATGTGAGCCATTGTAAATGTTGAGAAAGCATTAAAATAAATAATCTTTATACTGTATAGTAATTATGATTTTTTTCTTAGGTAATTTGCTCTTAAGCTCAAAAGGCTCTCCAAATAAGATAATATATCAGTGTTCTTAATGCTCAGAATTTATTTATTTATTCACATATTTACATGACTGTATTGGGGATTTAAAAATAACAATGTGCATGGTACATTGGATCAGTAAGTTCTTGTAAAAATCACATACGTATATTTTTGCAAATGACAAACCACATGAGGGTCCACTGTACCTGACTCTCTTGCTATGGTTATATTTATAATAAGACATCCATCAGTTCTGTGGTTATATTTATAATAAGACATCCATCAGTTCTGTGGTTATATTTATAAGAGAACATCCCTCAATTCTCTGATCATATTTATAATAAGACATTCCTCAGTTTTTTGGTTATATTTATTATAAGACATTCCTCAGTTCTGTGGTTATATTTATAATAAGACATTCCTCAGTTCTGTGGTTAAATTTATAATAAGACATCCCAAATTCTGTGGTCACATTTGTAATAAGGTTCTGTAGTGAAACATCTTAATACTGTGGCTGTATTTATAATAAACCATCCCTCTCTGCTGTTGCTATATGTACAGTATGATAAATCAGTATAATTATAAATAAATTTATAATATATTTAATTTTCCTATACAAAGACATTTTGTTAAATCTTAAAAAAAAAAAAATTGCCACAGGATTTGTTTGTAATATTTACAAAGTTATACACGGACACTAACTTTCCTGCTGGTGAACGCATGTGGAGACGTAGATTTGTATGTTTGCTTTTACACTTGCTGATTCACAGGAAATATTGTAGAGTATATTTTATGTCTAGCACATTTTATAATATAATAAGCACAATATTATCTTACTATTTATGAATAATACCAGTGGTTTACATATTGTAACTTTTTTCCATTCTCTTGTGTCTTTGACAAGTAATTAAATTACTTTATATTCCTACAAAAGTTAGATTATTCCAATTGCTTATCTGATATTGAGTGCCATCTGTTGACAACAGAGTTAACACTATAACCTGTGTGCTCTATTCTGGTTACTCTATACTGATTGCTATGTAAATATTTGCTTTAGTAATAAATAAAAGCTCATGCATTTAAAATATATCAAATATATTACTAAGATTTATAAAGAACACAACAATTTATAAAGGAGACAAATACTAATAATAATTGTCTACAAGACTTAACTAATGAAATGTAGTAATATTTCATTAGATAATACTTGCTTTTTTGGATCAAATAGCTGTAAAGGTTTATACAATCAAGAAAACTGTACAAATATTTATTCAAAAGAAAAATGTCATCAGTGTTGAATGTTCAAAATTATATTATGAAAACATCTCGCATAATAGCATACAAAACATTTAGAGAAAAAAAGTAAATACATTGTCTTAACTACTTTCAAAAATATCAAAATTTATATAAGTGACAGTTCAGGAGAAAAGTCATATCACTGTAGAATGTGTCTGAAAGACTTTAAAATAAATTATGGCTAATAACACACACACAAGGATTCATACAGGAGAGAAACCATATCACTGTTCAGTGTGTCAAAAAGATTTTTCATTTAAATCAAATCTAATAACACACATGAGGAATTCATACAGGAGAGAAACCATATCACTGTTCAGTATGTCAAAAAGATTTTTCACTTAAATCAAATCTAAGAATACACATGAGGATTCATACAGGAGAGAAACCATATCACTGTTCAGAATGTCAAAAAGATTTTTCACTTAAATCAAATATAATAACACACATGAGGATTCATACAGGAGAGAAACCATATCACTGTTCAGTATGTCAAAAAAGACTTTTTCACAAAAATTATCTCTAATAACACACATGAGGATTCATACAGGAGAGAATGCATATCACTGTTCAGAGTGTCAAAAAGACTTTTCACGAAAATCAAATCTAATAACACACATGAGGATTCATACAGGAGAGAAACCATATCACTGTTCAGAATGTCAAAAAGACTTTTCATACAAATTATCTCTAATAACACACATGAGGATTCATACAGGAGAGAAACCATATCACTGTTCAGTATGTCAAAAAGATTTTTCATTTAAATCAAATCTAATAACACACATGAGTATTCATGCAGGAGAAAAGCCATATCACTGTTCAGAGTGTCAAAAGACTTTTCACACAAATTATCTCTAATAACCACACATGAGGATTCATACAGGAGAGAAACCATATCACTGTTCAGTATGTCAAAAAGACTTTTCACTTAAATCAAATCTAATAACACACATGAGGATTCATACAGGAGATAAACCATATCACTGTTCAGTATGTCAAAAAGACTTTTCACTTAAATTCAAATCTAATAACACACATGAGGATTCATACAGGAGAGAAACCATATCACTGTTCAGAATGTCAAAAAGACTTTTCACACAAATTATCTCTAATAACACACATGAGGATTCATACAGGAGAGAAACCATATCACTGTTCAGTATGTCAAAAAGACTTTTCACTTAAATCATCTCTAATAACACACATGAGGATTCATACAGGAGAGAAACCATATCACTGTTCAGAATGTCAAAAAGACTTTTCACACAAATCAAATCTAATAAAGCACATTAGGATTCATACAGCATAAGAGTCATTTGAATATTGTAAAAAACACACAGAAATCACAATAGCGTGATGCATCAATGAACAAATCCACAAGGACCGTGACGATGATTTGAACCTATGTCCAAGATCATCCAGACGCTGCCTTATCGACTGAGCTACGACATGGTAAAAAGAGTTGAAACCAGAAGTTTTACTGAACTTACTTGAATCCTGCAGTCTCTCCGAGACACAAACCAGGGTTTTACACAGCTCCCTCATGCACTCTAGCTATGTCAATAGGCCGTTCTACCTCTTCTGACGTAGGTTCGAATCCTCGTCACGGCCCTTGTGGATTTGTTCATTGAAGCATCACGCTATTGTAATTTGTGTGTGTAATGAAGTGAGGGGAAGAGGTAAAACACCAAAGAACTCCTCCAAAAGAAAACAATAAAACTTACGTGGTTATTACTTTCTCTTTTCCCCTCCAGCTTTTACTGCACATAACTCTACTGCTCTCTTGATCTGTCTTGATATTCCCTTCATCCCCCGACTTTTTCAGTCACCCTTTCAGTGATTTGTGGTCCGTATCTTGTGAGTAAATGGTATGCAGTCTGTTCCGTTTATCTCCCCTCAAATTTTACGCTTTCTCTTCATGATCCTAAACACTTGTTGGACTCTTTACCAGAGCCTATGCTCCTTTTGGATGATTTTAACTGTCAGCATACCCTCTGGGGAGATATTCTGACAAACACCCGGGGACACCCCTCTTGAACCATTTGTGCTCACTTCTCTTCCTTTATAACTAGTGAATTCTGGTGAACCCACTCATGTTGATTCCTACCATTTCCTGTATTGATCTTTCTGCTTATCTTCTCTTTATATGGACTTCACCTGGGGGGTTCTTGATGACCTACATAACAGTGACCTTTTCCCCATCCTTCTCACTTTTCTTCTCAACCCTCCCCTCTCCTTTCTAGGTGGAAGTTTGACAAGGCTGTTTGGAACCTCTTTACCTTTGTGTTACTCTTTCCGACCTCTCTGATTTTCCTCTTTCCCGAGCCCCGGTTGAGGGCCTCGTAGCCTGGTGGATAGCGCGCAGGACTCGTAATTCTGTGGCGCGGGTTCGATTCCCGCACGAGGCAGAAACAAATGGGCAAAGTTTCTTTCACCCTGAATGCCCCTGTTACCTAGCAGTAAATAGGTACCTGGGAGTTAGTCAGCTGTCACGGGCTGCTTCCTGGGGGTGGAGGCCTGGTCAAGGACCGGGCCGCGGGGACACTAAAGCCCCGAAATCAACTCAAGATAACCTCAAGATAGCCCCCCTCCTCCTTTCATGACACAGTTTTTGATGCTGCCCTCAGCTTCTGTTCCTCGCTCTACCTCCTGGGGCGCACAGAAGTGTGTTCCCTGGTGGAATGCAGCCTGTGCTCAGGCTGTCCACTGTAAGCGTGCAGCCTGGAAGAACACCGTTGTTGATGGACGCCTGATTCTTTGCTTTTGCGCCAGAAGTCAAGTGTGGTGGGCCCGTAGGGCCATCTGTACGACTAAGAGTGAGAGTTGGAGATCTTTCATATCCACTATTATGTCTAACACCCCTCTGCCCCTGATCTGGGAGGAAATCTGCAAGTTAGTGGGTAAGTTTTTTCCAGATGTCTTGCCAGTTCTTCACCTCTGTGGTTCTATTGTGGCAGATCCGGTCTCGGTCAAAACCGAACTGGGTTCACACTTTTCAACTGTTAGCTCCGATTCTCATCTTCCGCCTTCCTTACTCTTAAGCCTCTTCTTGAATCTTGTCACTTAAATTTTCAAACACCTCTTCATCTTCTCTATAACGCTCCTCTCTCTCTCTCAGAACTCCAGTCTGCCCTGGCCTTCTGTGGTTCTACAGCGGCGGGTTCAGATGATATTCATTATGTAATACTTTGACATCTCCCTCCATACATATTTCAGTATTTACTGAATGTTTATAACAGTGTCTGGAAGTTGTCTTCAGTTCCCGAGGACTGACTTGAGGCGGTTATTCTTCCTATTTGAAAACCTAGTTCTCTGTGGTCATTCCCTAAAGACTTTCGCTCCATTGCTTTAACGAGTTGTGTCTGCAACCTCTTTAAATGTATGGTCAGTGTCTGTCTGATATGGTTCTTGGAACGCTATCACCCCTCTCTCTCCTTCTCAATTTGGCTTTCGCAAGTGTTGCTGCATGACTGATGTCCTCCTGAACTTAGAGGTCTATGTTTGTACTACCTTTGCTGTGAAGATCTTCATGGTTGCAGTCCTTTTGACCTGGAAAAGGCGTATGACACCACCTGGAGATACCACATTCTGTTCCAACTCTGTTTCTTTTGGCCTTGATGGCAATCTCCCTCTCTAACTCAAGATCTTCCTCTCTTGTCGTTCCCTTAGAATGAGATTCTAAGGGAACCTCTGCCTCTTTTCAGCAATATGAAGGTGTACCTCAAGGTTGTGTTCTGAGCAGTACTATTTTCCTGGTAACCCTCAATGGTCTTCTTTCCTCCCATCCCTCTGGCATTTTCTCTTATGTTGATGATCTTACCCTCTGCTGTCTAGGTGATGACTCGCCTTTTCTCCAATGGCGGCTTCAACTTGCGATTGATGCCATGTCGTCCTGGTCCACCAATCATGGCTTCAAGTTCTCTCCAACTAAGACTTGTGCTATGACCTTTACTCGGAAGCAGGTCGTTCTTCAACCCCACTTTGTCCTCTTTATAGTAATCCTCTTTTATAAAGGATTCTGTTAAACTTTTTGGGTTAATCTTTGATATTTGCTTGTCTTAATCACCCCTTATCTTTACCTTCGAGTTGAATGCTTCAAAGCCCTTAACTTACTTAAGGTCTTGTCCCATACTTCCTGGGGAGCTGAAAGGCGCATGCTGCTCTCTTTACATTCCTTTCTCATGCTGTCTAAATGCAATTATGGCTGTCCTGCTTACTCTTCTGCCTCCCCCCCCCCCCTGTTCAGCTCATTGATGCCATGAGGGGGGCTTAGTGGGCGGCTGCTGGAGTGTAATGCTCCTTGGGACACTCCTCTGCCCTTTTGTAGCCTTGTGCTCCTGCTGCTATCCTCTCTAATTGTGCTGAACAACTTTTCCTTTCCCTTCTGTTTCGTTTTTCTCCCCCTCTCTTCTCCTATCTGCTTGTCGTTTCCTGCCGACCTTTTGCTTGTTTTGGTTATTCCTTTGGACTTCTTCTATTTTGACGCCTGGGTGCTTGAGGAGGCATACTCTTGCACCCGTAGAACTGTAGTACCCAAAGTCGAGAGCGAGGGGAACCTTTTATTGTCAATCCTCCTTTCATCACTGAACACGATCTCGACAGACTGACGGTTCTTAAGGTGGCGTTTGTGGGGCGTATACTCACGACACAGCCCTAGGAGGCCACGGTATGATCAGCAATAGCTTCTTGTTGGGTGTCCTGCCTCTAACTGTGCCTCCATGGTAGGTGTGGGGGCACATTTGTGAATGAATGTTTCTTTTTCGTCCTCGTGTTAAATTTTGTTTCTCCTTTACCTTCTCAGGCTCGTGGGGTTGGCAACCAAGCCCCTGAGTCGGTCCATGTTGGAAGACCAGGCTCTGCAGCCTCCGCTGCATTAGGCCCCGACCTTGCTCCTCCTTTGGCCAGAATGTTTTGGCATTTTGGCAGTAATGTGCATTTACAAAGGTGAAATGTAATTCTGATCAGCTTCCATATATACTTTATACACATTCATATACATACACACACACACATATTGTGACTGCGTTCCCCCCCCTATATTTCTCCCACGCCTGCTGTAAGAGTCATATCCACTTTGCCCGAGCGTTCTGTTCATTACTGGCAGCAGTTTGATATATGTGGGGGAGTGTAATGTTCTCGCGTTGGCGAGAGAATTCGTAAAAGAAGAGTATTTTGGCCTGTGGTATAGGCCCTTTAGGGAGCCAATATGGCGCTGGCCCCTCTGTTTTGTTGCCAAAACTGTGTGACGTCAGTGACACCAGATTGGTCACCGACAGCGACGTGGCACAGGGAGCCAATGAAAACCTCCCGTGGCAAATATGATGTCACGAAGGCAGGGGGGGTCCGGTCATCCCGCCACTCTGGCGCCACCAGTCTGAGATAGCACACCAAGGAGGTCGGACGTGTGCTGGGGGGGTCCTGTCAGTTGGATAGTTTACCCCATCTCTGGAGGAGTTACGCATCACCAGTGGTCTGCCAGCACCTGTGGGGTCTTCCTTCGTTCATGTGTTTGACCAGAGAGGGAATTGATGGAATATTGAGCAACAAGTGCTCCCGGGACAGGTGTTGTGCAGGTGAAGTCTAGGCAGTGACGTATGGGACGTCTGATAGCTTCACAGTGATGACGTAGTGGCTGGGCCGATCCTCCGTGAGGGAATCAGTCTGACACGAAACGTCAAGGTGGACGGATGTGTGAAGGTTGGTCCTGTCAGTTTGACAGTTGTACCCCGATCCCGTGGATCTTACGCGTCACCCGTAGTCTGCAAGTACGCCGAGAGGTCTTCCTTCATTCCATGTGTGGACCGAAGAGGGAATTGACGGAATATTGAGCATCAAGTGCTCCAGGGTCAGGTGCTGTGCAGGTGAAGTCTAGGCAGTGTCGTCTGGGACGTCTGATAGCTTCACAGTGACGACGTAGCGGCTGGGCCAATCCACCGTGAAGCAGTGAATGAAGAAACTAATTGGGAATCCGGACGACTGCAGCCGAGAAGTAGGTTGTTAGCCGTAGCTGGGAGAAGTCGACGGCCGGGAGACCGACTCCAACCCTACAAGACGTTGTGGAGGAGCACGGACCTGCAGAGGACAGAACACGGAGACGACGCGTTTATTTTGGGACATTGAGTGAGTTCCTGGAGGACACAACAGTGTGTGTGTTACCTTACCTTGAGGTTACCTTGAGGTGCTTCCGGGGCTTAGTGTCCCCGCGGCACGGTCGTCGACCAGGCCTCCTGGTTGCTGGACTGATCAACCAGGCTGTTGGACGCGCTGCTCGCAGCCTGACGTATGAGTCACAGCCTGGTTGATCAGGTATCTTTTGGAGGTGCTTATCCAGTTCTCTCTTGGACACAGTGAGGGGTCGGCCAGTTATGCCCCTTATGTGTAGTGGAAGCGTGTTGAACAGTCGCGGGCCTCTGATGTTGATAGTTCTCTCTCAGAGTACCTGTTGCACCTCTGCTTTTCAACGGGGGTATTCTGCACATCCTGCCATGCCTCCTGGTCTCATGTGATGTTATTTCTGTGTGCAGGTTTGGGACCAGCCCCTCAATTATTTTCCACGTGTAAATTATTATGTATCTCTCCCGCCTGCGCTCAAGGGAGTACAGATTTAGGCTCTTTAGTCGGTCCCAGTAATTTAGATGTTTTACTGAGTGGATTCTAGCAGTAAAGGATCTCTGCACGCTCTCCAGGTCAGCAATTTCTCCAGCTTTGAAAGGGGCTGTCATTGTTCAGCAGTACTCCACTCTAGAGAGCACAAGCGTTTTGAAAAGTATCATCATCGGTATAGCATCTCTAGTGTGAAAAGTTCTTGTTATCCAACCTGTCATTTTTCTTGCAGTTGTGACGGCTACTTTATTGTGTTCTTTAAAGGTAAGGTCTTCCGACATGAGTACACCCAGATCCTTTACATTGCCTTTTCGTTCTATGTTATGATTTGCCTGAGTTTTGTACGTGGTTTCTGTTTTTATATTTTCAATTTTTCCGTAGCGCATGAGCTGGAACTTATCCTCGTTAAACACCATATTATTTTCTGTAGCCCATAGAAAGACCTGATCTACATCTGATTGGAGGTTTGTCGTGTCCTCTATGTTGCCAACTCTCATGAAAATCCTAGTGTTATCACAAAGGATGATACAGTGCTATAGGTTGTGTTCTGGTCTATGTCCGATATGAGGATGAGTAAAAGAACTGGAGCAAGCACAGTACCCTGGGGACTGAGCTCTTCACGGTTGATGGGCTGGATTTTATTTTGTTGACTATTACACATTGGGTTCTGTTAGTCAGGAAATTGTAGATCCATCTGCCTATTTTCCCGTTAATTCCTTTTGAACACATTTTATGTGCAATAACACCATGGTCACATTTATCAAAGGCTTTTGCGAAATCTGTGTAAATTACATCAGCATTTTGTTTGTCTTCCATAGCATCTAATGCCATATCATAGTGGTCCAGCAACTGCGACAGGCAAGAGCACTCTGTTCTGAAACCATGTTGTCCGGGGTTATGGAGATGCTGTGATTCCATGTATTTTGTGATCTTAGCACTCTCTCAAAATTTTTATGATGTGCGATGTTAGTGCTATCGGTCTGTAATTTTTTGCCTCTGCCTTATTTCCTCCTTTATGGAGTGGTGCTATCTCTGCTGTTTTTAGTATGTCAGGGATAACGCCAGTATCTAGGCTTTGTCTCCACAGAATGTGAAGGGCCTGCAATAGTGTTTTTTTACAGTTCTTGATGCATATGGAGTTCCAAGAATCCGGGCCTGGTGCAGAGTGCATAGGCATACTGTTTATGGCTTCTTCAAAATCTAGTGGGGATTGGTCGACGTCTGATATATGATTTGATGTTGGTATCATATCCATGAAAAATTCATTTGGGTTATCAATCTTTAGTGCATATAATGGCTCGCTGAAAACAGAGTCGTACTGCTTCCTCAGTAATTTGCTCATTTCTTTGTTGTCATCGGTGAAAGTCCCATCTCCCTTTCGCAGGGGCCCGATACTAGATGTGGTTTTTGATCTTGATTTTGCATAGGAGAAAAAATATTTCAGATTTCTCTCTATTTCACTGATGGCCTTTTGCTCTCTTTGCCTCTCCTGGGTTTTGTATGATTCTTGTAGCGTGAGTTCAATTGTTTCTATTTCTCTACCTAACTTTCGCCGTTCTTGAGATAGGGGGCGACTCTCAAGTTGTTCCGCGATTCGTTTTCTTCGCCTATATAGGGAACGACGTTCCCGTTCCAATCTGCATCTCTTTCTCTTTTTTCTTAGGGGTATGCGGTTTGAACATATTTCTAGTGCTACTGAGCTTATTTTTTCCAGGCACTGGTTCAGGTTTGCATTTTCTAGCTGTTCTTCCCAGTTTATTTCTGTGAAGTCCTGGTTTATTCGCTCCCAGTTTATCTATTTATTATTGAAGTTGAATTTGCTGAAATCTCCTCCACCGTGAATCTGGACTGGTTTTGAAGGTCCATTCCCATGGTTGTCAGAACTTCAATTAAGTTGTGATCTGAGTAACAGGTATTTGTAATCATTATGTTCCCAATCAACTCATCATTATTAGTGAAAATGAGGTCTAGCGTGTTCTCCTTCCTAGTTGGTTCTACTATTTGCTGGTTTAAGGCAAACCTATCGCACATCCGTAGCAGGTCATTTGCATGTGCCTGTTCATTTAGGCTACTTCCTGGTATTCTTTCTGATATTACTGTATTAGCCAGGTGCTTCCATTTCAGGTGCCGTAGGTTGAAGTCCCCAAGCAGGATGATGTTCGGAGCTGGATTTGCGAGGTTTTCCAAGCAGTGCTCTATTTTCATTAGTTGGTCTTTAAACTGCTGAGGGTTTGCCTCTGGCGACTTATATACAAGGACAACAACTACATTTAGGATCTCTATTTTGACTATCAGCACTTCCACCATATCATTTGAGGTGTTTAGCAGCTCAGTACAGATGAGTGTGTCTTTGATGTAGAGGCTGACCCCACCCTGAAGCCGGTGTTTCCTATCACATCTGAAGAGATTGTATTCTGAGATCCATATTTCACCATCAAGGTAGTCCTTTGTGAGAGTTTCCGTTAGGGCTGCATTTGCCTCATGAAGGAGACCATCTATAAAGTGAACTTTGTTGGATTTGCGTGTTTTTATACCCTGGATGTTGGCAAATATAAATGATGTTATCGTGTTAGTGGAAGTGCTGGATGCTTTACTTGGTGTTAATATCTGAGGCTCTGGTAAGGAGGCCACTGTGTTTGCGTCCACTCTAGCATTTGACCGAGTTGGTGGTAGAGTCTGGTCATTTTTAGCCATTCTTCTCCTCTTGTTGCTAAAAAATTATCCCGGTCGATGGAGTAGTGGCTGTTTTCATAGTGGTAGTCTGTCGGTTTTATTCGCCTGGTACCTCTTATATGAAAAGCTGGACATTCAGCATTGAAGCACTCTTTCCTGTCCAAAGAGTTCTTGCAAATTTCTGGGTGAAAGAATTCACAACTTTTGGTTCATTTACCTGTATTGAGGAGGTTCCTGCACTTTCTAGGGTGATCGTATGTACATGTTCCATTTATTCTTCCCGAGTCCCCATGCTTACAGGTAGCCCATTTGTAATACCAACAGATTTTGGGGCCTTTTGTTTGTGTGGGGGCATTCCCTACACGATGCGAGAGCCTGTACCAGGAGCTACAATTCAACTCTCACCGGAGGATAGGTGGAAGTAGGTGATTCTAGTTTCCCTCCCAATTCCCCTTTAGTCAGCTATATATATTATTTAGCCAGAGTATCTTTCATGTCGTGAGCAAGTCTCACCTAGGTCTATGTCACAGTAAGGCACAGTTGTGCAGAGTGAGGCTGTATAGAGCTCTCACGATATTTATATATATGTGGTGTGTGCAGGCACCTGGAATGATTGAAGAATTTACCGTGTCGATAATTTCTTTCATGTGACTTTAATATGATAATTTAGAGAGAGAATATATATATATAAGTGTACCAGTTATTGGTGTTAGGCTATGTGCCCAGTATTTATATTATTACTATTATTGATATCTATGATTTATCTATATATATTTATGCTTGTGTGTTGAATAATTTTTCATGTGTGCAGTGATCAATTGAATATTCGCCTACGAAAGGAATTACTGAGAACTCCAGTATTATATCTTGTTGCATTCGTTATCATTATATGAAGTACAGTGTGTTATGCCATGATAGTGAATTATTATGTTCATTAATATAGAAATGTTTGATTGAGCTCAAGATCAGTGCAGTGATTCATTTGCATTCTATTGCCATTGTCGCAAATATTGTGTTATTTGAACATATAGTGATTCTTGAGAATTTAAAGAAATAGGCGCCTAACGCCAAAAAACAAGTGCAGTAAGAGATCACGCAGTGAGGGGGGAGTCGCCCAGCTGATTTTAACGTTGACGTGAGGGGGAGCATTGCCATCTTGGTGTGTTCCTGATTATATGTGGAGAGCGAGCGACTTTTTCATGTACTAGCTGTTTGCTTGTTGATATAAGAATATGATATCTTGAGTTTTAAGTAAAATACAAAATACCTTCGCATTTGTATCATCCCCTCCACATTTCTTGTGGCTATATAATACTTGAAAGGAGATAGAGTGGTAGAAATAAATACCTGCCTGATATCAGATCCGTTGAGTGTGCTCTTGCCACTGTTTCCACAATTCCACAATACCACTGACGTGTTACTGGACACGGGAAACACCAGTTGGCGACCTTGTGGTTAGTAGTAGAGCCCTTGTCGGGGCGGGCACATGGTTGAGAGAGCAAACCGTGTTCTCACTCATCTCTGGCTAAAGAGGCCGGCCGGGGAGCGACTGGGATACTCTCCAGGCGTACAGTGGCGCCGCGAGGATTGAATGAAGACCCACAGGGCTACGGTGAGTAACAGTTATCGCTAATACTACTGGGCGGTGTTGTTACGGCTCTATTGGGTCGCAACTGGGTTCTTTCTCTGATGTTATTAGAATTTGGGTATCCGGCCCCAAGTTAGTAGTGGCTTTCAAGGGGTGTGTTCCGTAACGCAAGTAAATTAAAGGGGAAGGGATACAAATACACAAAATTAAATATATATTGCTACCACCACCATAAATAAATATATCACAGTCACACGCGGGGTTGCTATTACTACACTTATTATTTACAATAACTCGTCTTCCTCCGAAGACACGGGATGCCCCACGGTGCTCACGATGAGTAGCCCTGGTCCTCTTCTCGTGGCCTCACGATGAATCCTTAGATTCTCTAGACGAGTCTACCCTGGCCACAGGCCAGCCAAATCACAGTCCCACTGGGTGCACTGTCGTGGAGGCCTTCAACCACAAATCCAGCCTGTAGCTGGCAGGTTCCAATCAGCTCTGCTGCGTAGGCCACTCCACGACCGATACTAGGGTTGCGAGCCCTAGGCAGGAGCCTCGTGTGATACCTGATCACTCTCCTCACCACAACACCCCAGTGGCTAGTCTTCTCCACCAGTCAGCCCCGGGTACGACAATTCCAGGTTCTGCCACGTCACAGGCAGGCTAACACAACAGTGTTCATCCGGGGGGGGGGGGGGTGACTCACAGCTTCTACAGCAAACACGTGAAGATACTATGATGATGAAATTTCATCACTATGGTGATGAAATTAGGCGAAGGGAGCAGGAGGCTGAACACAAGGTATCATCTGGGAGGGGAAATCCTGCAAGAGTCAAATAGAGAGAAGGATCTGGGGGTTGATATCACACCGAACCTGTCCCCAGAGGCCCACATCAAAAGAATATCATCAGCGGCATATGCTAGACTGGCCAACATAAGAACTGCCTTCAGAAACTTGTGTAAGGAATCTTTCAGAACCCTGTATACTACTTATGTAAGACCAATCCTGGAGTATGCAGCTCCAGCCTGGAGTCCATACCTAGTTAAACACAAGACAAAGTTAGAGAAGATTCAGCGGTATGCCACCAGGCTCGTCCCGGAACTGAGAGGATTGAGCTACGAGGAAAGGCTAAAGGAGCTGAACCTCACATCCCTGGAAAACAGAAGAGTAAGGGGAGACATGATAACCACCTACAAAATTCTCAGGGGAATTGACAGGGTGGACAAAGACAAACTCTTCAGCATGGGTGGGACACAAACAAGGGGACACCGGTGGAAACTTAGTACCCAGATGAGCCACAGAGATGTTAGAAAGAATTTTTTCAGTGTCAGAGTAGTTAATAAATGGAATGCACTAGGAAGTGATGTGGTGGAAGCTGACTCCATACACAGTTTCAAATGTAGATATGATAGAGCTCAGTAGGCTCAGGAATCTGTACACCAGTTGATTGACAGTTGAGAGGCGGGACCAAAGAGCCAAAGCTCAATCCCCGCAAGCACAATTAGGTGAGTACTATGGCTGCCTTGGGTAGACTGCCCATCGTCCAATCCAGCAGTCCTAGGTCGACTCTGTGATCAGACACGTCATCAGTACTAGTTACACTCTAGGGCACCTCACTTACAGGCTTAGACACAAACGCCCACCTATCCACTCCATAGATAGCGTTGCTGCCTAAGCGTCACCTCACCAGAGGTCAGCAGCGGCTATGTCATGAGCTGATTAGGATGGGAAACCAGCCCTTGTGGCTGGTATATCTCGTCCTCACTAGATGGCGTTGTCCATTTGGAGGGGGTTTCGGGAGCTGACCCACAGATGGCGTGGTCGTCACTGCTCCGTGCTCGGACGCTGGACTCGGGTCCATAACAGGTGTCCATGTAGAGAGAGAGACACCCCAACGTTCGCGACCGTGGACAGGATAAAGTACTGGGATATCTTGTATACTGTTACTCGCCCCTCGTCAAGCGGTTGAGGATACTACCCCCCCGACAATATACATATATACATACATATATACACACACACATCAGAGGCCCGAGACTGTTCAACACGCTTCCACTACACATAAGGGGCATAACTGGCAAACCCCTCACAGTGTTCAAGAGAGAACTGGATAAGCACCTCCAAAGGATACCTGATCAACCAGGCTGTGACTCATACGTCAGGCTGCGAGCAGCCGCGTCTAACAGCCTGGTTGATCAGTCCAGCAACCAGGAGGCCTGGTCGACGACCGGGCCGCGGGGACACTAAGCCCCGGAAGCACCTCAAGGTAGCCTCAAGGTAGGGTGAGATAGCTGATAGAGAAACTAGTGTGCAATTAAGTGCTTAATCACTGAAGGTGATTAAGGTGCTTTTACAAGCTCAGGTTATATAGTTACATCACATACACACATTGTATAATTGATACATTACATGGTTAATCTTTGGTACAAGTCCAATATATCATCAAGTGTTCCAGTACTCATATAGTAATTACACAATTCAGCATACCTTAGCCCAGGAGGGCGAAAGTCAGTCAATCTACAATATAATGTTCAAGAGAGTGCATGTTTTCTCTTTCACAAAGTTGACACATTGTGTACTCGACATTTGGGTTTTGAGAAAGCTGCCAGATACGTCTATATCCCAGGCGTATTCTGGCCACTATAACATCACATTGCTAGGTTCTTGTTCTATAGTCCCATATGTGAATGTCTCCTCACGATATTCATCATAATATTTAATGCTACAACTTTCAGGTCTTTGTGAATTTGTTAGGTTGGTGAGATCTGCATTAGATATTTGTTTAAGTATTCTCTTTGTCACTGCTAATGAAACACCCATATCAATTTCTACCACTGGTTTTCTACAGGCTGTCTTTGCAAGCATATCAACAGGGTCATGCCTTGAGATGCCAACATGTGATGGTATCCATAGGAATTTAATTTCAAATCTGTTTTCTTTAGCAGCTAAAACATTCATTCGAATATCACTGACTATTTTCTGGGTGTCACTACTATGTGCGTTCAATGCCAGGAGTGCACTCTGCGAGTCACAGTATAAAAGTCCACTGCCTTTGTCTTTTAAAAATTCAGTGGCAAGGTATATGCCTGCAAGTTCGGTTTGAGTTGTACTTGCCCAGTCATTGACGTGCTTCATTGCTGTATGTGTTCATATATATTACATGCACATTCGGTACATCGTCCACATTCTTCTACAGAGCCGTCGGTATAGCACTGATGCACATCGTTACCCATACTCTGAGTACTTTCAGTGATGCTTTTCAGTGTTAACTGTTTTAATAATGTAGAGTGCACATTATCCTAATTGCATTGTCCCTCTTACGATCGTTCACATCCTTGTTGAATGTCCTGACTTCCGGGACGAGCGTGTGTCTTGTTTTCCGACCGTCCCTCGCGGTTGTTTGTATCCCAATGGTATTCTTGGTGACTCGGATACTTTTGATATCGTTCGCCTTATGCGTTTCTGTTCTCGTATTAGCGTCCTTGGTGATATTTAGCGCCCTCTGATTATCCCACACATTTGATAGTGCTACATAATCTTCCCGGTTTGGTCCCTTCTTTTTGATAATTACTTACTTCTGCCTTTCCTTCAACTCTTCGTCGTCTTGATGCTCTTCACTGTACTAGGCTACGCCTCAGTTCTGGTGCCTTTCGTTTGATTCCTACCCAGAGCCTGTATGTTGTAACCGGCATCCTTTGTCCTGTGGATCAGTGTGATCATTACTGTCTTCACTACTTTGCGCGGTCCCTACAACACCCTCGTCATCACTCTCACTAATGTCGTACTTTGACCATTACCCCTCCTGTGGACCCTGTTCCCTTTCACCACCTTCCCCTTTCTGTGACTGTCTTGCTCTCAAGGTTCTCTCTCTCGGATCGTCTTGCCAATGTTTTTCCTTGTGTCATTCCATCTTTGCCCCTATAGTGGGTCCCTATTCCTAAGTTTTGACCCCACATGAGTAAAGCTTTTACCCCTCCTACAGTTCTGAAACGAATTTTCCTTGCTCACTTTTATTCACACTCCTGCTTTATCTCCATATTCACAGATGTATCCAAGTCTGCCGATAATGTAGGCTACTCTGTTGTATTTCCTGACTGCACCTGTATGTGTCGCCTGCCTCTGGAGGCATCTTCATGGCAGAACTCTATGTAATTTTGAATGCTCTTCGTCAACTGCTTTCTCGCTGTCAATCTTCCTTTGTTGTAGTAGACTCGCAGTGCCCTAATGGCTCTGGAGTCCTCTAATCCTGTCCATCCTGTAGTCGAAATTCAATAATGACTGTTTCTTATCTCCTGTAGATTTCAGACAGTCGAGTTTTGCTGGGTTCCCAGTCATATAGGCATTTCCTTAAATGCGCGTGCTGATGCTGTTGTGAAGGAGGCTAGCCGCACTTGACCCATTTCCCGCAAAGGTGTTCCTTATTTCAACTTCTACCCAGTTATTCATTCCTCAATCCTTGCCCGGTGACAGGATCACTGATCTTCTGTTACTGGTAACAAGCTGCGTGCTCTTAAGGGTAGCATGTCACCACGGTCTTTCTCTTACCACCAAAACCGGCGGTGGGAAACGGCTCTCGCGAGATTATGTATTGGTCATACCCGTTTAACCACTTAACTGCGCCAACCGAGTATTCTCGGTCGGCGGGAAACTGCGCCAACCAAGAAAACTCTTTGATTTTTCGGTACCAATTCTAAATGTGTACGAGGTTGGTTGTGTACGAAATTGACTTTTAAGACCTCCAGTGAGAGGCAGCCATCTTGGAAAAAATTCCCAGAATGCCCTAGGGCTGCTGGCTGGGTTAGTACTGAATAAGCAACCATGGGTGGCGCACGCACCTCTGGCTCCCAAACACCTGTCTGAGGTGGTGTTGAAAGATCGTGCTCTGTCGGTGAAATTCAAACCTTATTGTTTTAAGAACATAAGGGTCATAATATTGGTGAAGCTATGCACAATAAGGACCTAACACAAAGGTCGGATGCAAGTGATACAGCACCTATGAGGACGATAAAGCAAGCGTATCCAGTTGTAGCTCTGAGCATCACCCTTGCAATCCTATGCTATCTACAATATATTTAGATGATACATAGACGAATCGTTTTCTGCCTTCAGTGATGATGTATCTGATACAAGTAGCATAGATGAACAGTGTTAGCGGCTTCCATGGTGGTGTTTTCCATAGATATTTTCAAGAATACCTGAATCTCTTCCTAACTGACGGACACTTTGGGGCTAGCTGAATCTCTTTCTGACTGACAGACACTCGTGAGGCAAACTGAATCTTTTTCCTGTGAGGGATCATACAAAGCGACCTTTTCAAGACTACCTTACGAATTGATCTTTTTCTATAACCTTTTCAATACTACCTTATGCTTTACAAGCTTGGCCCCCTCCCGCTCAGCTCGTTGGTGCCGTGAGGGGGCTTTGTGGGCAGCTGCTGGAGTGTGATGCTCCTTGGGGCAGTCCTCTGTCCTTTTGTAGCCTTGTGGTCCTGCTGCCGTCCTCTCCAATTGTGCTGAGCGACTTTTCCTTTCCCTTCTGTTTCGTTTTTCTCTCCCCTGTTCTCCTATCTGCTTGTCGTTTCCTGCCAACCTTTTGCTTGTTTTGGTTATTTATTTGGACTTCCTCTATTTTGACGTCCGGGTGCTTGAGGAGGCATACTCTTGCACCCGTAGAACTGTAGTACCCAACGTCGAGAGCGAGGGGAACCTTTTATTGTCAATCTCCCTTTCGTCACTGAACCCGATCTCGACGGACTGTCGGTTCTTAAATGGGCGGTTTGTGGGGCGTATACTCGTGACGCACCCCTAGGTGTGTAACGGGGGGGGTGGGGGAAATAGCTCTATCTTGTCCATTATTCCACCCCCCAGTTAACTAACGAGGCCGGGGGAAACAGCTCTCTCTAGTCCGTTATCCCGTCCCCAGTTAGCTAACTATTCTAGAGCACTCCCAGAGTTCCTAAGGCAGCCTCTCTCGTTCAACACCTTGTAACCTAGGTATTTGACTACCTAGGTGCTAAGACTACAAGGCGCCGTAACTGGATCAGCTACCCGAAACTCTAGAGAGAACTCTAGAATACAGAATCATTGCCACAAACGTATAAGAGAAAACGAAAGAAAATAAATGAATAGTGAAGTAATTAGTGAGGGTTTGGGGTGAGAGAGGTAGAGAGGTGGGAGGGGCGGGGAGGGTCATTAGTTGAAAGTGAGAGTTCAGAGAGGGGTGGAGGGAGAGGTGTAGATAGGTAGAAGTAGAAGAGTAGCTAGTAGAAGTAGAAAGTAGATAGTAGAAGACGAAATGCTGCCACCATCCATTCATGATCATTACATACAAGACAAGGAATGGAACTTGTCTGTATCAAAATATTCTCAAAAGATGTTATTACCATGTGTATCAACTCCAAACATGTACTCATTAATATCATGAAACCAGTAACCACAGAGGCTTTCTCACCTCAACTCAACTCTCTAGGGAACACAGTGAAAGACCATTTAAATAATAAATTCAACAATTATATTTTTCATGATAAGTATCCTAACTTAGCAATTCAATTAAAATGTTCCAGTTTAATATGCAAAGTGAGTCATCATCCAAGAATTCGAGAACCCTACAACTTGACTGCCCCTGATCATCACACAACATATGTAAACACGACCAAGTCACCTTACTGCTCAACTCACCAAGTGTGTGCCTATAGCTGGATAGAGAGGGGGGGGGGGTCCGTAGTTGACAGAGACTCCCGCCCTGCCGGCCGACAGCCTCCCTGGTAGGGCTGTCTTCTCTGCTCTGCTGGCTCGTCTGCTGTTCTTCTCTTAATGCTTCAATGCTCTATGCTCCCTCAGTATATATTGGGGACCCTAGTACTAACTCCGCCCACAAGTAGATAGCCTCCGGCACTACCAAGCCACTCCTTAAACGTCGGCATGTTTGAAGGCTACCAGACTACAATTAAGAGATTAGTAGAAGCAAGGTGAAATTCTCATGATCTGACCTCAGGTCACTTGAGGTCATTAACTCTTAGACGTGTGACTTTCCGGTGGACAAACTGGCGCCTTCTCTAATCCCTGTCTGTGACTCATGTACTCTATGTATGTATTAAACTAAACTAAACACCTTTACAGTGTTACTTCTCCCGAAATAAAGTTTTTGCAACACTGCTAAAGCAAGCTAGCTGTGTGCAACAACTTTATTAACGAAATGAATACATCCTAGCTAAACAAATATACATCATCCTACTCTAAAAATGAAATATGTAGACAGACGTCCATTGTCTCTGGCTGGGCGACGTCACTGCTTGGTCTTGTAGATAATCCTGTACCACATTTCTTCAACACAACTGCCTCCGTCGCTTCTCCGTCGTTAACGAACAACAACCCTTGGTCAACCAGAAAGCCGTTACTACTTGAACTGTACACAGGACCATGGAATTCGGTTGTCCCAGCTGATCTGTAATTGGCCCTACGTCAGTCACCATGAGAGACGTATATTGGGGTTCTTCACAGCTATAGGGACTACAAGTTTCGAGACCTTCATATAGTTGCCAACAGTAGAAATCCCATCCTACTCTTCTTCCTCCCTGTTGCTCCAGCACGCCTCCTTCAGAGAGCCACTTCTGACAGCCACATCAAGTCCGCACGACACAGGAAGAATCACTCAACAGAGCAACATGCTTGCAGGAGGGGCGGCCAGTTAAGGCAAACGATCCTGTCTTGCAATTACGCTCCATGCAATGATGCTGACACCAGCAAGGGACACTAGGCATCGTGTCTCACTCAGCTTGTCTTATCTTCTTCTTCTTTCTTCTCTCTTCTTTCTTCTCTCTTCCTTCTTCTTTCTTCCTCCTCCCATGGGTCTTTGACAAGCGACCTGGGGTCCATTGGGGTCTGTCCGTCCTGGGGTCCATCCTGGGTAGACCGATGTTGGTGGGACAGACTGGAGTCGTTGTTGCTCCTCTTCCATCTTTACTGGGTCGTCTGGGGTCCACTGGGGTCCGTCCGTCCTGGGGTCCACTGGGTAGACCAATGTTGACCGACCGAGAGGGCTGCATCTTGGGGTCCCCTGGGGTGGTGGTGGTGGTGGAGCCATGACCTCCAGGTAGGGGGGCTGGTTGTCGTGATGGTGAGGAACGCCCCTGAGTCTGGTACCAAGCAGCCGTCTCTCTCTTCTGCATATGCGTTGCGCCTCTCCTCTGGCTCCCACCTGTGGATGAACATAAAGGCGACAATACCCGTGTTCCATGCTGTTGTGTGACCCTGTAGTTTGTATAGGGTTTACACAGTCCAGTCATACCGCTCTCCTCCTGGCAACGACTACACTTAAATTTTTAAAATAATCCAATTAACTCTGAATGATATTGACTTGGTGGAACATAAAACAGTAACAGAGTAAAGTTAGAGAAGAGAGAATAAGGTCATCACTACTTTTAACTTGTCACAAAAAAATCAACACTAATAGACAAAACACTTAGCCTAAACTTAACTGTACCGTTCCTAATCTTACGTACTTAATTAACCGTTACTCCCACCCTTAACCTACAGCCACCTACGTGACCCAGAGTGTTTCCCTAGCTTCTCCGCCGGTCAACAACTCCAAACTGTTGCCACCCCTGTGACCAGACTATCTAACGTCGAGCGTCCCCAACGTGAAGTCTACTGACATACTAAGCCTCCCCCTAGCATGCTGTACAATACCAGTACACCTCGGGTTATTGCG
>NC_091161.1:16814241-16847326 GCF_040958095.1 Procambarus clarkii | reverse complement strand
AAGATACTAGATTCATAGCACAACATACTAGATCTTGTGCTAACAACAGAAGAGGTATGAGTGATCAAATTCATGTTGGGGAAAAGCTTACGCCCTCGTGCGACCACCATATTTTACGATGGGTTACGAATATAGAAACCCACATAAAGGTCAAAGGTGATGAATTTCTAGATTACCAGCGACGTGACTACCAAGAAATAAGAGAGGCACTGCAAACCATCTCCTGGAGGGCGCTGAAGGGCCAACATGGCACGGAAGCATCACGGCAAAATTTCAAGAGGGCCATCATGGAACTTGTTCAAAAGGACCAAGCTGTTGCCAGGATGCCACACACTGGCAGCTCCACACACTACGGAATGTTTCTTACCCAGTTTCAATTAAACCATTCAGTTTCCAGGGGAATTTTAGCAGTGTCTGTTGGCTGTTTAAATGCTTCGTTTTCATGACCCATGCAGTTGTCTGTAAAGTTTAATCTGCTTTCGTTCTGAGTGAGGGTGATTGTTGCAATCCCCTGCCTTTTGTACGTCTGTGACAAGGCCAGGTTCTGAATCTGGGAAGCTGTCTCAGGGATGGAGCTTCAGGAACAAAGGGGGGAGCTTCAGGAACCAATTTCTCTGGGGGAGCCCACCAAGGGGCTCCCCCAGAGAAATGATTTGTTGGAAATTGCTGTGATGCACTAACGATCTTGATACATTGCATCACTTTGGAATCCAATTTGTCCTAAGAAGTCTGAATTTTGGAAGGAAATCTGGTTGACGAATTTGGTCTGTTCTTTAGAGGGATCCAGTATAGAGAGGTATAAATTTGAGTGTGTGCACTGTAGGGAGGCCATACATAATGCTTATATTGAACTGATATACCTTAAGATATATATATGCAACTATGCAAATGTCCTTCTTTTAGAAAATAATGCAACTCTTGGTGTGGTGCAGAAACTAAGTCTATGGTTTGATTTCTGCAAAAAATGATAGGCAAAGAATTTTACATTATTTACCTAAGTTTATATTAAACTTTTTAGTTGGTCATAGCAACTTGGAAGACCATTCATGGTTGAATGGTACTCTGTATTGTCTTTAATTTGTTTAGACTGAGGGAACTCGCTATAGGGGCTATTAGAATAGTGGAAGGGGTTTCTGCTTTATATTCTACTGTATGCAGTATATGTTTTATAAGTAGAAAGTACGGCATTTATGTTTTATTGAAAACATTTTCCTTGCAGGTTAAAGCTATTGTTGTTAATGAGCGACTGGAGGTGCTGCAAGAGGCTTCCGTCCAGTTTGATAATGATTTACCAGAGTACAGGTAGAACCCTCTCATTTTTGGATGCGTTGTGTAGCTTTAGCAGTTTGTAGTATATGTAGCTGCTACTAATGTAAGGGATTCATTTGAATTTGATCATTGCTTATGTTGATATGGTACAATAGATGCATGAAATTTAGTGTACTGTATATGCAGGCTGCACAAATATGTTCATCTTTTTGTCCATGGCGAGTGAAAAAACTAATTTCCTTTGTTCTCGTTACTGCTAAAGGCAGTTGGTGAATTGCGTTTTTGTCTCACTGGTGAACTAATCTAACATTTGTTCAGCCCTGTGTATTGTGCATGACTGTATTACTGTATATGTAAGGCTGGTTAACTTAATATATTAAGAACTCTTGGTAGTAAATTCTGGCCAGGACCCATGGTGGGGTGCATGTTCGTGGAGACGGTGTGACAGTGACCGCCCCCACTATTATGTGGGTGAAGGCCCTTGACATGTTGATGGACAAACTGAGAGTGGCTGGAGCGGATTTTTCCACAATCGCTGCCATTTCTGGAACGGGACAGGTAAGATGACAACTAAAACTTGTTACTATTGTGAACTTGTGATGTCCATAAACCTATGAAGTGTGTGTGTGTGTGTGTAATTACCTAAGTGTAATTACCTAAGTGTAGTTACAGGATGAGAGCTACGCTCGTGGTGTCCCGTCTTCCCAGCACTCTTTGTCATATAACGCTTTGAAACTACTGACGGTCTTGGCCTCCACCACCTTCTCACTTAACTTGTTCCAACCGTCTACCACTCTATTTGCGAAGGTGAATTTTCTTATATTTCTTCGGCATCTGTGTTTAGCTAGTTTAAATCTATGGCCTCTTGTTCTTGAAGTTCCAGGTCTCAGGAAGTCTTCCCCGTCGATTTTATCAATTCCTGTTACTATTTTGTACGTAGTGATCATATCACCTCTTTTTCTTCTGTCTTCTAGTTTTGGCATATTTAATGCTTCTAACCTCTCCTCGTAGCTCTTGCCCTTCAGTTCTGGGAGCCACTTAGTAGCATGTCTTTGCACCTTTTCCAGTTTGTTGATGTGCTTCTTAAGATATGGGCACCACACAACAGCTGCATATTCTAGCTTTAGCCTAACAAAAGTCATGAACAACTTCTTTAGTATATCGCCATCCATGTATTTAAATGCAATTCTGAAGTTAGAAAGCATTGCATAGGCTCCTTGCACAATATTCTTAATGTGGTCCTCAGGTGATAGTTTTCTATCTAGAACCACTCCTAGATCTCTTTCTTTATCAGAATTCTTTAAAGATTTCTCACATAATATATAGGTTGTGTGGGGTCTATGTTCTCCTATTCCACATTCCATAACATGACATTTATTAACATTAAATTCCATTTGCCAAGTGGTGCTCCATATACTTATTTTGTCCAGGTCTTCTTGAAGGGCATGACAATCATCTAAATTTCTTATCCTTCCTATTATCTTAGCATCATCAGCAAACATGTTCATATAATTCTGTATACCAACTGGTAGATCATTTATGTACACAATAAACATCACTGGTGCAAGAACTGAACCCTGTGGTACTCCACTTGTGACATTTCTCCATTCCGATACATTGCCTCTGATTACTGCCCTCATTTTTCTATCAGTCAGAAAATTTTTCATCCATGATAGAAGCTTACCTGTCACCCCTCCAATATTTTCCAGTTTCCAGAACAACCTCTTATGTGGAACTCTGTCGAAAGCCTTTTTTAGGTCCAGATAGATGCAGTCAACCCAGCCATCTCTTTCCTGTAATATCTCTGTGGCCCGATCATAGAAACTGAGTAAATTCGATACACAGGATCTTCCTGATCGAAAACCATACTGTCTGTCTGATATTATATCATTTCTCTCCAGGTGTTCTACCCATTTAGTTTTGATTAGCTTTTCCAATACTTTCACTATTACACTTGTCAATGATACAGGTCTATAATTGAGGGGGTCTTCCCTGCTGCCACTTTTGTAGATTGGAACTATGTTAGCCTGTTTCCACACGTCTGCTACGATTCCTGTACACAGGGATGCCTGAAAGATCAGGTGAAGTGGAATGCTGAGCTCAGATGCACATTCTCTCAGAACCCATGGTGAAACGCCATCTGGGCCAGCTGCTTTGTTCCTCCCGAGCTCCTTTAGCATATTTTCCACTTCATCTCTAGACACCTCTATCCGCTCTATGTTGTTCTCTGGAATTCTTATTGTGTCTGGTTCTCTGAAGATTTCATTTTGTACAAACACACTTTGGAACTTTTCATTTAATGTTTCACACATTTCCTTTTCATTTTCCGTGAATCTGTTTCCCATTTCCAACCTCTGGATATTATCCTTTACCTGCAATTTGTTGTTTATGAATTTGTAGAATAGGCCCGGTTCTGTTTTACATTTATCTGCTATCCCTTTTTCAAAATTTCTTTCTGCCTCTCTCCTTACTGCTGTATAATTGTTTCTCGCATCTTTGTATCGCTGGTATGTTTGGGGGTTTGGCCTCTTCCTATACTGATTCCATTTTTGTGTCTTTTGGTCTCTTGCCCTCTCACAATTTCTGTCGAACCAATCCTGTTTTTTGGTCCTGCATCTCTGTTTTGGTATGAATGTTTGTGTGCCTTCCTCGTATAGTTTTAAAAATGTGTGTGTGTGTGTGTGTGTGTGTGTGTGAATGTTATCATTGTTATTCCTAGATGAGCTGTACTTTTACATAATGTCTAGGAGTTATTTTGTATTAAATAGCAACTCTAAAAATGTACAAGTACAAGCGAGTGTTAGTTTTGGCAGATGTTGAGACCTAGCTTTCAGTTAAATGCTGGTGCAGTTTTTATATAGTAATGAATTTGTGAAGGGATGTGCCGCTTACTGGGTACATGAATGGTTATGCTGGTTAGTGTTCAACAGATATTCGAAATAAATCCAGCCTGTCCTTCTGTTCAGGTAGCACAGTACTCGTAGTAATGGTGAGGACCGTCGTACATACAGTATATTGATGTAAAAGGCAATTAGTAGAGAGTAGAAATTGGTACTATCGAATTTGGACAAACTGGATAAGTTTTTGTGTTAGTGTTGCAAAGAAAACCTGACCTAAACTAACCGTCCTAGGCCTAATACATGCTAGCCGAGTCCTAATATAGTACATATACAGTATGTTCTATACTAGGCTTAGGAATATTTAAGTTTGGTTTTTAGCTTTAATTTTTGGGGACTTTAAAGTGAATAATACCAAATTCTATTACTGTATCTAATTGTCTATTATATTTATGTATGTACAGTGGTTTACATAATTACAAATAGTACTACGTATCTAAACAGGAGGTTGGGTTGAGTAAATCTTAGCAATTAGTCCTTCTTAGTCATTTGTAAATAATTAGAATTTACTATAGTTACAGAATAAAGATATGTCACGTTCTTGTGATTTCAGTGAGAAAATATTGGTCGTGTGATGGGACTGAACTCGCAGATCTGGATGCATTCAACATTGCTTTTCCGGATTTAGTTACAGCATTTCCAAATTTATTTAATTTGATTATGATTTGGGCAATATGCACCTTGTTTGTATATAATATGTACGGTACTGTAATGTATTTTCTCTTCGTAACTATAGTGTTGCAGATGCTTCCTAGCTTGTAGCAGTTAGCCCCTATGAGCTTTCCCACTTGCGTCTGGATTGATACTCTTGCATCTGTATTAGTGTCGAGTACTTTGGCATTATTTATTTGGGGTTAATGACTGTTTTTTATTGAAGATAATACAGGTAAATATTATCTGTACTGTGCACTATATGAAAAAGTCTTCCAGTTCTGTATTTGAAATATTATAAGTTGGAGATAACTACATTAGTAGAATGATTTAGGCAGATGACAAATTGTCCCATAAAATTGATATATAGTAAGTAAGAAAAGTGATATATGGTATGTAAGAAAATTGATATATGGTATGTAAGAAAAGTGTGAGGCTTCAATATAGGTGGGAGAGTATACTTTGCTTGATTTACAATATTGCAATTATACTATACTCGTGTATTAATATTAATTGTGTAATACACTATATATAGAACATCATATACTGTACTGAGTAAAAAAAGAAATGGAAGGAAATAGTTTGTAAGGTATCCTCACATGGATGCTCTCTTAAGGCAAATTTCTACTGACCATTAAGATCTCTCACAGTCGGAACAGTCAGATATCTTTCACTCGTGCTTTAGGCAACTTAACAAACTCTTCGTTCACACCATACTGCGGTTACGGAAACACTGGTGAAAACTCGGTCTAACCCAGGATGCATGCACCAAGTACATTCACATAAAACGTAGACTTTCCAAGCACTGCTTCCCCTCGCAAGAACCACCAAGCAGCACTCTTGCTAACTACTAAATGACACACTAGTTCACTACTGGTCACCACCAGGTAGCAGTATTGACACTGCCATAAATTACCCTAACCCAAGCTCGCTACATTCCTTCTTGGCTGGCCCTTGCAGGATGCTGTATAGGCAGGTGACGAAAATAAGGCTTCTACATACATTTTTTGGAAGTCAAAATATACATGAAATGCTGAGAATGTCACAGTGACATGGATGAAAAAACAAACATCTTGTCCCACACATATGAAAATGAAAGTGAACACATTTTGCTCTATTCTTTTTATTATTTATATACAAGAAGGTACCTTGGATTTATGAGAGTACATAGCATTGATGTTTTTACATTCTTGTAAAGCCACTAACATGCATAACATTTTTGGCAGGTCTTTAATCTAACAGATAATTTTAAGTAGGTAATTTCTAGCAAAATTCAGAAATGTTAACGGGTACTTTGTAAGAAAATTTAACGAAGATTAGTAGATGCATTATACTAATAAAATTTGAGGATTATCAACAGGTACATTGTAGCATAATTTGAGGATTATTTCTAGGTATAATGTAGTAAAATGTGTGTTCAATATAAGAACCATGATAAAAGAAGATAGCAATGATTACAGTGGTGAAGTTGAATGGCTTAGGGACATATATTGAGGTAGTGGGGTAGTACAAGATACAGTGCGAGGACCCTTATCAAGTCAAAACTGAGAGAAGATGGGGAAGCAACATTTATAGGGCAAGAAAGGAGGCGAGGTGAGAGGTGGTAATTACTTAAAGTGTAGTTTCAGGATGAAAGCTATACTTGTGGTGTCCCGTCTTGCCAGTACTCTTTGCCGTATAACACTTTGAAACTACAGTACAAACTAAACCAAGTCAAGTGGCCTTCACCACCATCTCACTTAACTTGTTCCAACCATCTATCACTGTTTGCAAAGGAAAGCTTTCAAATATTTTTTTGCCATCTTTGTTTCCTTAGCTTGAATCTGCGTCTTCTTGCTCATGAAGTTGCTGGTTTCAGGAATTCCTTTGTCAGTTTTTGCGATTCCTGATAGTATTTTGTAAGTGGTGATCACATCACCTCTCTTCTATCTATTAGTTTTGGCATGATGAAGTTCTTGTGATGCTAAACTGTGCTTGAAAACATTATAGTTTTATATCGGTGTGCTTTCTGATTGCATTCCAGACAGGGTTGCGTAATCTACAGTGTTTTGCTAGCATTAGAGATGCATTACATTGTTTTAGATGATGGGTAACATTGTTTCAACAGATGGGATTTATGGTTTTAGTAGATAGGTGTTGATGTTAGACATATGAGTAAGACGTAGATGTGTAGTACAGTATTTTCGTAAGCAGCTAGTAAGAGTGTGACATCATAAAACGGTTAAATGACCAGACCACACACTAGAAGGTGAAGGGTTGACGACGTTTCGGTCCGTCCTGGACCATTCTCAATCGACTTGAGAGAATGGTCCAGAACGGACCGAAACGTCGTCGTCCCTTCACCTTCTAGTGTGTGGTCTGGTCATCATACTTTAGCCACGTTATTGCGACTCGTCGCCTGCAAATAAAACGGTTAGTTACTCATTTTTGGATATGTCGAAAAGACATAGACGGAATATTTATAAACATTTCTTGCTAGGTTTTATGGACAGTGATTTCTAAAATTTATGTAAGAAAACCTTAAGTATCCTCCTCTGTATTTTAGATAAAAAACATTTTTGTATTTCATTTCTGTATTTGCATATTGAGGCAGCATTGTAAATTGTTATAGGCTACTTAAGTTAATATTTACAGCAACATGGTAGTGTGTATTGGCGGAATGGTGCTAGCAAGACTCTGTTGGAAGTCCAACCTGATCGCTTCCTTCACGAACAGCTGGCAATGGTCTTCACCATTACAGATTCACCAATATGGATGGACTCGTCAACTACTGCTCAATGTCAGGCTTTGGAGAAGGCAGTTGGAGGCTCACAGGTAACCTCTAGAGTGTCATGTACTCATTTTGGCTAATGTTCTGTCATCTGTTCATTGTCAAAGTTTCTTGGACAAGAATTTGCTCTTTATATGTATGTAATGAAAAAGATCCAGTGAGGTACTGTACTCGCTTTTTTATCTTTCGTTTGCACTGTACTTGTGAAACATTGTAAATGATTGTTAATTTCATGGTGCTTATCATCTCCAACCAGCACTTTCATTGTTTGGACTTTGGCTTGATTTCCAAGTATCTTGGTTAACTTTAATCCATGCTCCCATGTACTGCAGTCATTACCGTTCACCTGAACATCTACAATCTCATGACCAAAATTCCCAGAATCTGAAAAATATTTTAAAATCTGAATTAACAAATAGGTTTCTATTGTGACCACCCCACAGGACAAGAGATCAGAGATCAGATGAATAGGTCAGTGTTTGGTCTCTCAGAGTTGGATCTATGTGGTACTCGACATCCGAGTGTCATTTTCAGGAGAGACTGTTTTCTTGGCTTAAACTACTCTTGTTGGTTTTCTTAAGAAATGCCCAGCTCTCCTTCCAAGGACAAGGCCATATTCCAACCTGGCAAGTGTAACCTCAGCCTCGACTTACAAGGTCTCTTCAGGGTGTCTCCACTTAGCTGTCAATGAGGGTCTCTTCAGGTCGTCTCCTCCTGGATGTTATTGGGAGTGGCTTCAGGTCATCCCCACCTGGCTATTAATAGCGGGGTCTTATCAGGTTGTGTCCACATAGCTGTTAATGGGGCTTCTTCATGGCATCTCCAGCTTGCTGTTAATGGGGTCTCTTTAGACTGTCTCCTCCTGACTGTTAATTGTAGTCCCTTAAGGCCCTGTTATTCAACCTGTGGTCCGCAGAAATTTCTAGCGGTCCACAAAAAATTTCGCCTGAATAATGTAGCCGCTACATGATTCGGGCGCTACATTGTTGCGGGGGCGAGCGCGGTGCTGCACACAACATTGAAGCGCCCGAGAGTATGGATTCAAACCACCACCACCACCATCTTTCTGTAGTAGTAAGGTAGTTGTCAAGAGGAAAGGTTCTTGCATGCCTTTTTCAAACTGAGGGAAGAAGTAAATCAGTTTCTGTGACAGCAGAAAGCTGACCTAGCAGAACCTTTGTTGAATGAGGAATGGATGGCTAAACTTGCTTATTTGGCAGACATATTTAGCCTTTTTAACAAACTTAATATTTCTCTTCAGGGGCAGGCGATGAGTCACAATAACGTGGCTGAAGTATGTTGACCAGACCACACACTAGAAATTGAAGGGACGACGACGTTTCGGTCCGTCCTGGACCATTCTCAAGTCGATTGAGAATGGTCGACTTGAGAATGGTCCAGGACGGACCGAAACGTCGTCGTCCCTTCAATTTCTAGTGTGTGGTCTGGTCAACATATTTCTCTTCAGGGGTTTTGTACAAATATTTTTACACTGAGAAATGAAATGGACGTGTTTAAAAAGAAGCTGCCTCTTTGGCATAATCACATCCTAGAGGAAGATATAGAGATGTTTCCACTTTTGGGAGAATTTTTGATTGCTGCTGATGTCAACCAGAAAGTCATGTTCAACATAAGTCAACATTTAAGAGCAGTAGCTGAAAACTTATGAATATGAGGATCCTTGTAAAGGTAATCTCTGGATTAATAATACCTTCTTGGAAGATATAAAATCATGCACACTTAATCCTCGTGAGAAAGAAAAGCTGATCGAGTTGTCTTTTGATGTCACTTTGGTGTTCAGACGTAAAATGCAATCATTGTCTCAATTTTGAATACCACTCAAAAAAGAATATCCATAACCAAGTTATAAGGCTATCAAATTGTTGGGAATTGTTTTGACTTCCTATTTATGTGAAAAGACCTTTTCACACAAATTGGAAGTCAACTTCACACACTTCCTTGTTCTTCAATAACAGGTTGAAGAACAAGGATATAGAGGACACACCAAAGTTCCAATCTGATGTTAATAAAGTCTTTCAATGGGTCACAGAAAATTACATGATATTTAATGAGAATAAGCTCTAATTACTGCTCTATGGAAAAAGGAAAATATCAAAGCAGAAATCACATATGAGCCAAAGCCAGAGCTCAACCCCCGCAAGCACAACTAGGTAAGTATATAAAACACAGTCAAAGCACACTATTGAAAGAAAAAATGTTGTAAAAGATTTAGGAGTAATCATGTCGGAAGACCCTACTTTTCAAGAACACAACAAAGTTGCTGCCACAACTGCAAGAAAATTGACAGATTTGATAACAAGAACCTTTCAAATAAGAGATGCCATACCAATGATAATGCATTTTAAGACATTAGTGCTCTCTAGAGTGAAATATTAGTGCACTAACTGCCCCATTCAGAGCTGGAGAAATTGCTGACCTGGAGAGTGTGCAAAGATCTTTTACTGCTAGAATTCACTCGATAAAACATCTAGATTATTGAGACCTAAAAATTTTAAATCTATACTCTCTACAGTGCAGGTGGGAGAGAGATGTAATATTTTACACTTTGAAAATATTAGAAAGGCTGGTTCCAAATCTGCGTGTAGAAATAATACCACATGAGAGCAGATGGCTTGGCTGGATGTGCAAAATAGCCTCACTGAAAAGCAGAAGTGCAATAGGCATGCTGAGAGTGAACTCGATCAACATCAAAGACCCAAGACGTTTCAGCACTCTTCCCCTACATATTCGGGAATAACTAGCCGACCTCTTTCAGTGTTCAAAAGAGAACTCGACAAACACCTTCAAAGGATACCTGATCAACCAGGCCTGGTCAGAGACTGGGCTGCAGGGACATTGAGCCTTGAAATTGTCAACAGGTGGTTCACTGATGCAAGCCAACTGGTTAGCTCCACACTGATCATGTCTCACCCGGCCCTTAAGTCATAAATCCTACTGCAGACCACAAACAGAATCTGGTCCACATAGTTGAGGGCATGAGATAGTAGATCTTCTTGAACCAAGAGGTAGAATCGTAAGGAAAGTAGAGCACCTCACTTCCCCCAGTGTGCTCAGCCTCTTGATTTGGGTGCCTTCCACTGCCTTGGTTTTGTAGGGCGATGCCCACTTTCCCAGTGTGTCTTTCGGGACCCTCTGACGCGTCTCCGAGGAGGAACCTCGTTCTTCGCAACTGGGCGCCTTTCATTTGTGTGTGGTACTGTTTAATATGCTCCAGGAATGTTTGATGTTTCTCAAGGCTTGGGTGCTCTATTTTCTTTTATGGGTCGCTGCGGGTCCCCAGCTGTGTGTTTCAAGGTCCTGTATTTCGTTTAATTTACCTTTAATTGATTTGGTAGGGTTCGACTCTCCAAGTCTGGTCAAGGGGCAAGCTTATCTGGTGATAACTTGGTCAGTAAGGATGTTGCTCGTAGTGGCCTACATGCCATATATCTGTTACATATCTGCTGATCTGGCAATTCCTGTAGCAACTTGTCCAATTTTCTCTTGAAATTTAAACATTTTTTGGTTGTGTAGGGATGAGGCCTTGACATACAGAGCTTTTTACTGTCTCAAAAACAGTAAACAAACATCTTGTCAAACGTTGCATCAAACATCAAACAAACGTTGCTGTAACTGAAACTAGATTCTGTTTGGTTTACTTTTGTGGCCTGTTGGTTTGGAAATTGAATGTTCGTTTCACCACTCTGTTACTTTTTTGGACTTCATTTTATGGACTAACACAATGGACTTATTAATCAAAAGTCTTTGCAAAGTCTGTGTATACAACATCTGTATTATGATATGCTGCTATTGCTTCTGTGATTTTTGTCATAGTGGTTAAGTAATTGCAAAAGGCAGAACTTTCCAGTTCTAAATCTATAGCTGGAAAATGGTGGGTAAAAGGTGAGCAAGGCGTAACAGGTAAGGCAAGAAATAAGAAAGTCGACAGTAAGACGTCTAACCAAATCTGTCCAGTGGGAAGAAACTGTAAGCAGGGATCCAAATCTTAAGATGAAGTCGTGTCAGTGACAAGAAAGGTAGTAAAATCTTGGTTGATAATGATTCTTAGGTGAGATATGTTTACAAGGCCATCAGAGGGATCTGCTTGGAAAGGAATGTTTCATTATTTTCAACACTCCCACTTAAGCAGCTTCTTATTGAAGTCTGTATCATATCACAGTGAGATTAGAAATATATTTTTTAAAATTATCTGGTGGGGTTCTTCATTAAGAAAGCAGGAAGTTCCGTTTCCAGCTGGAGGGTAGAAGACGTATACAACTTCCGCTTGCTGCTGGTTCTTCTATTTCTGTGTCCCACCTGAAAAAAGTTCCTGCCATACTATCTTAGCTTTTGGAAGAAGTATTAAGCTACTTGTAAAACTTTCCTTGCATAAGACCATTATTTTACCTTCAGTAATGTTCCTCCTCCATTAATGCTTTGGTCATTGAGGGAAGAGCATCTGAGCCTCACCACCAAGTACACAACACTACTAATTTGTGAGATAAATGTAATACAGTAAGTAATTAATCATTTCTCTTTCAGAAACTTGCCGACATTACTGGGTCACGTGCATACGAGAGGTTTACAGGGTCCCAGATTGCCAAGGTTTACAAGAATCGCAAAGAGGCCTACAATAACACTGAAGTAAGGTTATCTTGAGTGCAGCACTGATATGCTGACAATGTTATTACAAAAATATTATTTACATTCCAGTTTGACTCATTATCATCCTTATTGAGATATTTTTTCCTTACCTGTTGCTAAACATTGATTGCTTCAACCACTAAATACAACACATGCAATACAGTAATATATTTGTTTAATTTTTAAGTCAAAACAACTTACTTTGGCTTGACTAACAATTGTGATTTATTTCAGAGGATTTCACTAGTGAGCAGTTTTGCTGCTTCCCTGTTTTTGGGTAGTTATGCTTCAATTGACTTTGCTGATGGTTCAGGCATGAATTTACTCGATATCAACACGAAGACTTGGTCACAACCCTGTCTGGATGTAAGTATATATATGTATATACCTGTACTGTGTATTATATGTACAGTATATAAACATGTACTGTATATTTTTCTCAGTCTCTCTTTGGAGAATGTTAGTTTACTCCAGAAAATTCATGAGTTTGCATTACCAATTATCCCATATAAGTTTGTATTATGTATTCACTGATACCCAATACCCTGTATACATTTGTACCGAATATAGTGGGACCTTCAGAATATGGATCATATCATCCCAAACATGATTCTGATAAAGGAATAATCTGGGTTTCTAAATATTTGGCCATTTTTCTAATTTAAATGCACAAATTAACTTGGATGTATATTTGTATTAATAAAAATTAAGCACTGAATGTAATGAAATGCACTTGTCTGGTGGGCCTCTCAATGTCTTGATGAGCTGAAGTACTGTGTAGCCGAACCTTAGGAATTCGGACCATGTCTCTTGAGACCATCCTTGATCTGCATGGTGTCGTGACCAGAGTCTGGCTTACTCTAAGGCGAGGGGAGTCTGAGGATTAGAAATCTACTCCAAAAACCAAGAAAAACCCACCATTAAAGGTTAGGTGGGACAAACCCCCGAGACTGCTTGACGTTAGTAAACAAGTTAAGTATCACTGATCACGCTGCCATCAGATGATGGCTGAAGTCACCCAGAGTCCCATATACACACACACACACACCCCTCCTCATTAAAAAGGTGGGGTCCAAGAGCTAATAGCGTGATTCTGCAGACACAAATAGTAGATACATTTAATTTACACGGGGCCAAAACACAACTCCAAAACTTCCATAGGAAATTAAGTGATGATGGCAGAGATGGGTAGCTTCTGAGAGGCCCACCAGAAAAGTGTTTCATTACCTTCAGTGCTTAATTCCTGCTAGGTCCTTCTCAGTAGCTCACCAAGCTTAATTCCAGTGTTGCCCCGGCAAAAAGTGACGGTTTTCCAGGAGGGAAAAGAAAAGGCATGTGCATTAATTAACCCTTTAATGTCTTTGTGACCCTTACAGTTGTCATTTGCTCAAAACGGCAGAACATTCCGATGATAACTAGTTGGCATTTCCAATGTCATGTTGGCTAACTTTAACTCGCCTTTTTGTTGTTTTATTTTGCATTTACTGCATTTTTTAAATACTGTATCATAAAGTGCAACTCTTTAGCTTGAAAATTATACCAAATTGAACTCTTTGGCATGCATAGTAATTGTGCAGTTAGTGTTAGAAGTAAAGTACAGTATTGCCAAGCGAATTTGCGCTTGGCCCAAGACGCTGGTAGTGCCTAAAATTGGTAAGGGCCCCTTTCCCATTTTATAAACAGCTATAAACCCCCTTCCAGAGGTCATAGTTGTCAGTTCATATGCTGATGCGGTCAATGTCACTTGACTGGTGTAGTGGTTCCCGGGTCGCCTTTTTTGTCTTATGCGCTCCACTGTTCAGCCAAGTGATTTTGGTGTTTTTTGCCCTTTGTGGTTTTTCTGGTTCACTGCAGTGTAGCATGAGTCTGGCATATAGAATGCTGGGGGCTGCACCTGCTGAGTGTTGCCTTCCCTGTGTGAATGTAAGAGGGTTGCTCCTTTAATGGTTCTCCTCGGCTGTGGTGGCCCTTGCCCAGGGTGAGTCGGGTCTTGTGGCTTCTCCGTCTTAACCCCTGAGCTGCATGCCTATTATTCCCTAACAACCCTGTGGTACGTGGGAAGAAACCAATGTTGAATGTAATGAAAGGCCAATTTCTGGGTGAGCCACAGTGTCTCCCTAAAGCTATTCACTAAGATGGTTCCCGCCTACTGGGTCGCATTAGCTGTGGAGTTGTATAGGCCTACTGGAGGTCGGAGCCAGAACCTGGACCCCATCCTTCCCCCATCATAGAGGCACGAGGAGCAGTGGCAAATTGTCACATCACCAGGAAAGGCAAGAAATTACCACCTCGCCGGGAAAGGCAACCAGAAAGTTAGCGATTCAAAAAAAAGATAACCACTAGTGGGTTCAAGAGAGGCCAAAGTTTTGAAACCCATCTAATAAACTCCCCCAATTATGTAACTGAACAATTGAATTATCTTGACACAAGCTTGATGTCATTTGCCCCATCTTCCTCACTTGTTTGGCAGAAAGGGGGGAGGGGGGGGGGCGGAGGGGTTAGGAAACAGTGCTTCTCCTGTTTCCAATTCAGTTGGTGTCTGCTCCATTTCCTGTTCGTTTTGTCCTCTCCAATACAGTACTTTGATGAAACTGGCTGTACATGAAATGACAGACTTATGGAACACAAAAGAAGTGTCAAGTTTGCAGACAAACAATGCTCTCTTCTATTGTGTTAGGAGCTCTAATCATCCTATAGATTGGCCTCTTCTAAAATAATCTATCCTGCCTCTACTCTTCACAGGCGCTGTCTTGTCAAATCGGCTGTGATACACAACGTGCGCAACGTGAACCTTGGTCCTGGCTTTGTTGCTGTTGGCCCTTCACATTCACAGTACATACTTAAATGCTGCAGCCTTCTTAACAAACATGATCTGACTTAAGCCTACCCCATTTTTCTTAACTTCATCTAATTCTTGCTTTCATCCTATTCTTTCATTCATCCCATTCTTACATTCATTCCATTCTTACATTCATTCATCCTATTCTAACCTTTCATCCTATTCTTATCTTTCACCTTACTCCTACCGTCTTCTCTTACCTGCTCCTCGCCTCACTCTTTCCAGATTTATTTTTGCTGCCTGGAACTTTTTGTTCTGAGTAGCTGAATTTAAAACAACAACGATACTGTCGCCCCCTAGAGGTATAGAAAGTAAACTTGTTCAAAATGTGAGAACTATGCGAGTACAGTTCAGAATATGACTATGGGTATACTTCAGTGAACAGTGACATGATATGCACAGATTATCATGCTGCAGGAGGGACAGTATTGTGTTTACAAAGCAGAAGAATGATATAGTGTACTGTTTGCCATTTCAGGCTTGTGCTCCAGGACTGGCAGAAAAATTAGGGAAACCTGTTCCTGCTTCCGAGAAGCTAGGCACAATATCTTCATATTTTGTCGACCGGTACAGTTTCAATCCTGACTGTGCTGTGATAGCATTCACTGGGGACAATCCTTCCTCGCTAGCTGGTGAGAATTCACTAATTTTGAATTTTGAAACTTATATTTTTATTGTTGCTACAGCATTTTTGTTTTTGCTGTTTACTTCTGCTCTGATGTTGAAAAGTAGGATAATATAATTAAAGGGAATAGTATTTTAAGATTTTATATTTACTGGAATATAAGGCAGACCTTTCTGAGCAGAGCTGCCTCAGTTGCTCCTGGAGGCAGGTTAAGGACCACTTCATGCAAGACAAAAGAGCAGTAACACACCGCTCAAGACGCCATTTTATTGTAGCAACAATAAAAGGGAGCTGGTCGGCCGGAGCGGACAGCACACTGGACTTGTGATCCTGTGGTCCTGGGTTCGATCCCGGGCGCCGGCGAGAAACAATGGGCAGAGTTTCTTTCACCCTATGCCCCTGTTACCTAGCAGTAAAATAGGTACCTGGGAGTTAGTCAGCTGTCACGGCCTGCTTCCTGGGGGTGGAGGTCTGGCCGAGGACCGGGTCGCGGGGGCATTAAAGCCCCGAAATCATCTCAAGATAACCTCAAGATAACGCCTTGCAAGTGATCATTGTGATCACAAGGACAGCTAATTATCACATTGTAACCTACCAGTTATACACTGTAACCTACCAGTTATACACTGTGCGCTACACTAACAGCCACCAGGTAGTAACACTAGCTATCACAACAAAAATCTAAGGAATCGGCAACCCTTCCTTTTAGCGTTTGCTTTATAGCATGGTGTCGTTGTCGGTATTTTATTATACAATATTATTCATAATTCATAAGATGGAGTTATCTTGAGTTATCTTGAGATGATTTCGGGGCTTTAGTGTCCCTGCGGTCCGGTCCTCAACCAGGCCTCCACCCCCAGGAAGCAGCCCGTGGCAGCTGACTAACACCCAGGTACCTATTTTACTGCTAGGTAACAGGGGCATAGGGTGAAAGAAACTCTGTCCATTGTTTCTCGCCGGCGCCTGGGATCGAACCCAGGACCACAGGATCACAAGTCCAGCGTGCTGTCCGCTCGGCCGACCGGCTCCCTAGTGGCATTTTTATTTTTAAAAATTCTCATGATGATGTTTGCATTATTTGATAGGCAGAGGGACTAGGAATATTTCTCATCACCTACAACAATCAAAATGCAGCTACTAATGTGTAACAGAGAATATAATAACATTTAATTGCGAGGTATTTTTTCATAACCGGTATCTTCCTCCTAAGGAGAGCCTACCGACCCATAAATGGACTAACAACTGAGCTAGAAACCACACTCCTGGAAGAGTTTTCTTAGTCAGAATGATATATTTTTATCTGGGCAAGGTCTCTCATTTAGAAACATCTACTTTGTCCATCAGTCTACCTATGCTGAAAGTAAGTAAGTAATTATCAAAAGAAGGCACCAAACCGGGAAGGCTATGTAACCTGTGCTGCAAACGGTAGCTTAAACTTTCTAGAACATTGTCAGTTGTAAACTTCAGATGACCATAGTATATATTGTAACTTTAGATATAATTTGTCAAACTTTTTTTTTTATATTCATGCTCATTTTGCAGCAATATAACTTTGTTATTGATTATTATGACAAAAATAGCTCTGTATGTTCAGTCAAATTTATCCTCAATCCAGTGTGTCTCATCACTAGTCAATTGTTACTTTATTTATTGAATTTGTAAGTTTTTCTTCCGTGGAGTAACTTAGCTTTATGAGTAAGTGTTAATGAAGCTCACGCTAAGTGTGTGTGTATGTGTGTGGTGATGCATTGCAGGTATGTGTGTAGGTTCTGGGGATGTGGCCGTCAGCCTGGGCACCAGCGATACACTGTTTCTCTGGTTGGACTCGCCCACACCTCAGCTAGAAGGACATGTGCTGGTCAACCCTGTGGACAGTGAGGCCTATATGGCTCTCCTCTGGTTAGTTTCCTTAATGGTGTTTTTATTATGTGGTAGATAGGGTAGCTGGTGGTGTTTGGGTCTTTCTCTGCCCCTTCCATTCTCTTTTTCCCCCCCTCTCTCTCCTCCTCTCTTTCCCTCTTCCCCCTCTTCCCCTCTCCCTCTCACTTTCTCAATTCTCTCTTCTCTCTCTCCCCCCCTCCTCTTATTTTTTGTAATGTTGTTTACACTAAAATCCTTGTCAGTGATTCAGGTTTATAAGTGAGTGGGTTTTCTCTCCTACCATTTTTGTGGTTTGGAACTATGTTTACCTTTTTCTATGGGGGAGCCCCTTCGGCTCCTTGGAGCTATCGGACTGATATATGCTATATTAGTATGGGGCTTCAGTCAATGGAGTTCTGCCTACCGGGGACCTTGAGCCAGAACCTGGCCCCCTTAGAGAAGCGCAGGGAGCAATGGTCTAAGGAAACCTCCCTTGTATTTGGGAGTATTCCATGTCTGCCATCGACCGGGGTTAGGCACCCAGAAAGGTTGGCATTCCAAAACAAACCCCACTTGGTAGGAAATTGCAAACGCAAGATCGAACAGGGAACCAGAATTCCCCCTAAATAAACAAGGAAACAAGCAAATGTCATCCACAGCCACTGTGTCAATTGTCCACGCTGATCTTTTCCCCCCTCCCTCAACCTCCCTGGCTCAACCACTTGGGCTGGACGGTAGAACGACGGTCTCGCTTCATGAAGGTCGGTGTTTAATCCCTGACCGTCCAAGTGGTTGGGCACCATTCCTTCCCCCTTCTCCCCATCCCATCCAAAATCCTTGTCCTGACCCCTTCCAAGTGTCTCAATTCCTCCGGGGTTCAAGGACTGGTGTTTTGTGGTGGGGACGGCATGCTTCCCATTTTCGTTGCCTTCTGTTTGGCCGGCATCTAGCACCTCGCATTTTCATGCATCTTACCTGGTTCGTGGTAGTCCGTCTACGTCTGCTAGGTGTTCGTGTGTTGGCCTACCTCGATGATTAGTTGGTGTGAACTCCCAGCCAGTCTGCTTGTACTCACCTAGTTACTGCTAGGCGAGTACAAGCAGTGAGTACTCACTGCTTGTCTGCTCGCCAGAGGGGTGGTTCTTTCCCTCCCCTGTGTTTTTTTTTTGCCAGCACAGTAACACCGCCTAATTTATCTGTCATATCTCCAAATTCAGTAGCCCCTTGCGAATATGACTTCATCTAATACATTTTCTTCAAGTTGTGTCTCAGTTAGTGCAACAACATTTGACATCTTAATCGTTTAGCTCCAGTATTTTTTATCTCGCTTCATCTGTGTTAATTCTACATATGCAGTTTTCAGGAACATGTTTCGTCTTCCTGTGTCCTTTACTTCCCCTTTCCTCTAATCATTTTGCTTGTTTGTTTTCATGTACCATTTCATAATCCCTATCATCTTGCAGAAAAAAAATAAAAATCAAGGTTTAGTTTTAGCTTTTTTCAGTCTTCCTTTGAGAGGTCTCGTCTTGCTTCCCATCCTCATCGTTCTATAATTTCCTGGCATACCTAAACACTTCCACTGTTTGTTTCACTCCATTAAATGTCACTCTTAAGGGGTGACTATTGTCTTTTATCATGTATGTGTGTGTACTTACCTAAGTGTAGTTACAGGATGAGAGCTACGCTCGTGGTGTCCCGTCTTCCCAGCACTCTTTGTCATGTAACGCTTTGAAGCTACTGACAGTCTTGGCCTCCACCACCTTCTCACTTAACTTGTTCCAACCGTCTACCACTCTGTTTACAAAAATGAATTTTTGTATATTTCTCCGGTATCAGGAAGCTGTTCTGACAATATGTGTGTGGTAGGAAGCTGTGCTGACAGTGTGTGTATGACAGAAAGCTGTGATGACAATATGTGTGTGGCAGGAAGATGTGCTGACAGTGTGTGTATAACAGAAAGATGTGCTGACAATATGTGTGTGGCAGGAAGATGTGCTGACAATATGTGTGTGGCAGAAAGATGTGCTGACAATATGTGTGGCAGAAAGATGTGCTGACAATATGTGTGTGGCAGAAAGCTGTGCTGACAATATGTGTGTGGCAGGAAGCTGTGCTGACAATATGTGTGTGGCAGAAAGCTGTGCTGACAATATGTGTGTGGCAGAAAGCTGTGCTGACAATATGTGTGTGGCAGAAAGCTGTGCTGACAATATGTGTGTGGCAGAAAGCTGTGCTGACAATATGTGTGTGGCAGGAAGCTGTGCTGACAATATGTGTGTGGCAGAAAGCTGTGCTGACAATATGTGTGTGGCAGAAAGCTGTGCTGACAATATGTGTGTGGCAGAAAGCTGTGCTGACAATATGTGTATGACAGAAAGCTGTGCTGACAATATGTGTGTGGCAGAAAGCTGTGCTGACAATATGTGTGTGGCAGGAAGTTATGCTGTTTGTCAGCAAATACAAAACTTTGAAAGTCACCCAAGATCAAATTATATGCTACAAAACTATAAATATATATCATGTATTTGTTTTTCAGCTTCAAAAATGGATCTCTGACACGCGAAAAAATTCGAGACGAGTGCGCCGACGGCTCATGGGACCTCTTCAGCCAGTTGCTGGACATGACTCCGCGGGGCAATTTTGGAAATATTGGTATTATGTCATTTCTTTTTTTTTAAACTATTGTATTTAAGCAAATCATTTAGGTGAACATTTGTAAAACGCGGAAATGAATTGATGTATTAGTCTAAATGTTACATATATCATATACATGGCTGGTTGATCAGTCCAGCAACCAGGAGGCCTGGTCGACGACCGGGCCACGGGGACACTAAGCCCCGGAAGCACCTCAAGGTAGGTATCCTTGGGGAGTCCCTTGGTGGCTTCCTGTGGCTAGGTCACTGAAATTGCTCCATTCTTCAAAAGTTACATAGGCCACAGGAGTTCGGTTTGGCCTAACCAGAGACCAGAATCTGAACCACCTCAAGTGCAGAGCGCAAATAACATCCTCCATTGTCACTGGGAAAGCATCCGGAAAGTCTGCGAAGCTTTACAGACAACTGCTGGGTTCAAAAGAAGTGAATCCTTGAAACTGCCAAACATCTCGTCTAACAATTTAAACAAGCAAGATAATTCACTCAAAACTAACTCGAACTTGTTAATATCAATTACCGGTACTAGGTGGCCCTAAGCTCACTCCTCTGCCAACTTGCCAGCCAGTTATATCACTAATGCTTCTGTCCAAAATGCTGTGTGTATTGGTGGCTTTAGGCATAGTATATACTGCTCTATCTAGAAATCCAACATTCTTCTTGTAACTCATTTTGTATGTACTTTCTCTAAATAAACTTTATTATTACTGTATTATTATTATTATTATTATTATACAGAGTTATCACACTAACATGATTGCATCAATGAGAAAGAGACCAGAATGCATGTGTTGGGAAGTATGAGGAAGCCGTAATAAGGATTCGAACCGGTGGAAACATCCACCGCATTGGTTCGAACCCTCATAAAGGCTCCTACGAATTTTCGCATTGATACAGTCACATTAGTGTGATAACTCTGTGTATTGAAAGAGAGCTTCAGAGGTAGAACATTCCTAGATGACAGAGCCAGAGTTCATAGGGGATTGTGTGAAAATTCTGTTCTGGCTTCAGAAATATAGGCTGTTCTTCTATTTTGAGGTTATCTTGAGATGATTTCGGGGCTTTTTAGTGTCCCCGCGGCCCGGTCCTCGACCAGGCCTCCACCCCCAGGAAGCAGCCCGTGATAGCTGACTAACACCCAGGTACCTATTTTACTGCTAGGTAACAGGGGCATAGGGTGAAAGAAACTCTGCCCATTGTTTCTCGCCGGCGCCTGGGATCGAACCCAGGACCACAGGATCACAAGTCCAGCGTGCTGTCCGCTCGGCCGACCGGCTCCCTAGTATACATGCTATGAATCAGTCATGAATGTGTTGCTCTCTTGATGAGCAGAAATGATAAGAGTCTCCCCCTCTTATTCTTTTTCATCGTGAATGGATTGTGTCTTAGTCAACAGCACAGCTTCTCATTTCAGTATCTGATTTACTTCTGATCATTCTCTCATGATGATAAAAGATGGACTAATGTTTCTGCAGTTTTCCTGGTGGATTTTATCTGCTGAAATCAATAAATTACTTATGGTTAGGCTTCTTAATTTCAAACTTGATTTCCCAGCCGTAGTTTACCTACAGAATTTTTGTGTAATATAACAAATATTTTCCATTTGATGCTAATACACTGATATTGGTGAAGTATAGCAGTACTGTAGTAGATTACTATTAATGGTAAAATATGAAACTGTACGAATGTACAGGATGTACAGGATGTATGAAACAAGAATGTAACAACTCTTGTATATATATGTCAAAATGCAGATAGTGAGGTATTTGTGCAGGCGATGAGTCACAATAACGTGGCTAAAGTATGTTGACCAGACCACACACTAGAAGGTGAAGGGACGACGACGTTTCGGTCCGTCCTAGACCATTCTCAAGTCAATTTGAGAATGGTCCAGGACGGACCAAAATGTCGTCGTCCCTTCACCTTCTAGTGAGGTGTTTGTATACCATATACAGTACTGTCAATATTTTAAGTTTGGCATTTATTGTCCTTTCACGTAACTAATGAGATGCGGATGAGTCGGTATAAATCTAACAGGTTTATATTCAGGTGCAGACGATGAGTCACAATAACGTGGCTGAAGATGTGTTGACCAAACCACACACCAGAAGATGAAAACACGACGACGTTTCGGTCCATCCAGAACCATTCGCAATCAACTTGATAATGGTCCAGAACAAACTGAAACGTCATCTCATCTTCTGGTGTGTGGTTTGGTTATCTTATATTCAGGCCATTATATTCTCAAAGTTCAGTGTGCTATGAATATTTAAAAATCATTCTCTCCTTAGGTATATATTATCACATGCGTGAAATCACACCTGATCTTGAAGGCGTCTTCCGCTTCAATAAGGCAGATGATGCCGTGTCACGTTTTACAAGTCGAGAAGTAGAGGTTCGAGCACTAGTTGAAGGCCAGCTGGTTGCCAAACGAGTGTATGCAGAAAAGTTGGGATTTAACATAGGTAAGAAATACTGCATGAACTGTATACTGCATTTTGCTAGTGATAATGAGTGTACAGTTTCATATTCTGTTTAGAATATAGTACATATATGTTGTTTTATTTTACATATAAAATTATTTACTTTTATCCATTATCAGTCCAGTGTACTCTCTAAAATCTAGATTATATCATTCTGGAAACTAACTGGATTTGACTAACATTTAGAAAGAAGTGGTTGTAACGACCATTGCTCTTCGCTTAGTGTCTCATCTCTTCCTGGTCTCAAAATGGTACTCAACAGAGCTCTGCTGCATTTTCAATCTTTCAGGGTTGAACATATTCATTCCTTACTCCAGTTTTGACATGAACACTCTGACCCAGGTTTGCCTTGTGTTGGAGGCTTGGCCTTGATTTCTCTAGACCTCAGGGATGCTTACTGGCATATACTCCCGAGGTTCAGGAATTGGGTAGCTTTTGTCATGGGGTATCAAGCTTGCCGCTTCAGGGTTCTTCCCGTCAGCTTGACTCTGGCTTCCTGTGTTTTCACCAAATTGGCTCAATTGCAGTCACAATAATGTGGCTGAAGTATGTTGACCAATCCACACACTAGAAAATGAAGGGACGACGATGTTTCGGTCCGTCCTAGACAATCGACTTGAGAATGGTCCAGGACGGACCGAAACGTCGTCGTCCCTTCATTTTCTAGTGGGTGGATTGGTCAACAAATTTGGCTCAAGTTGTGGTGGCTTGTCTGTATTTGTTGAGGGTTCGTGTTCTGGCCTACCTTGAGGACTGGTGGGTATGAGCCCCTAGTCATTCAGTGTATCTGCTAGCCAGGACTTTGTTCTTTCTCAGCTCACCAGGTTTGGGTTACAGCTGAACTGGTGGAAGTCTCAGTTTTGTTCCGTTTAGGTTTGGACTTAGCTGGGCCTTGTATAGGTCTCTCAGTGCATCACTTTCCCTTCCTCCAGTGACTCTGCTCCTGCAGCAGCCATGCCATTTACTGGTGTTGAGATGACCCAGAGTCACTCTTATATACTGGAGCTTGAACTGTGCCTTTGTCATTTTTTTTCACAGGGTAGTGTGTGGCATCAGAGATTCTTCTGGTTTATCTGGTTTTGAGCCTTTTACCGTATTCCTGTAGCTCAACTTTTGGGTTCAGCCTCAATCATCCTTTGTTGATTGCTGCTTCACCAGTTGCTTCTTTGGGCTTTTCAGGGTTGAATTTCTTGGTGCCTTCCTTTACCCTCATTTGATGTTTCTATAGATGCATAGGTTCTGGACTGGGGCTTCATGACTAGCACTCACCAGGCCGCCCAGGGTCATTGACTGGGTCTGTTCCATTGTGCGAACAGCACATGTGGGAGTTTGTGGCTGTATGGCATGCCCTGAAGAGTATTCATATTTCTCTGGGCTCAAACTTCGGCTTCATTTGGACTGTTTCCCAGTGGTTTATTGGCTTAACTGAAGGGGACTCCCTTTGGTCCCTTGCCCTTTGGAACTGGATGCTGCAGGTCGCTTGTCTACTGGATTCTCAGTGTTTGGTTCTCCGTACTGTTCACGTTTACTGTGTGTACAATGCTCTCACGGTCTTGCTTCCTTCCCATCTCTATGAAATGGACTGTTGATACTGCTTCTTTCCAGTGACTTTACAAGACATGCAGACTAAGGTGGATCTCCTTGAGTCAGCTTGGAATCAACCCTTTACACTATACGACTCCATTCCCCAATTGCATGGCCCTTACAGTGGATGCCTTTCAACTGGACTGGTCAAGGTGGGCATTTCTTTACCTCTTTTTCCCCATCCAGCTGTTGCTCTTGGTTCTGGCCAGGTTGGAGTCCTACCAGGAAAAGATAGTTCTTCTGGCTCCTTGGTGGTTGGTTCAGCCTTGGTTTTGGGTGCCGTTTAATCGGTGTCTGAATCTGGGTGCTTTTTCTGTGGCTCCTCTTTCAGAAGATCAGTCCAGTGACATATCTCACTGGTTCAACCTTCTCCTCGGGTCTATGCATCTGGTCTTTCTGATACGTCTTTATCATCATCTGTATGGCAAGTAGGTGGCTGAATTGGTGTCCTGCCTGCAGTAGTCTTACCGACCGTCGTCCCCAGTGCCGGACCTTTGCTGCTTCCATTTGTGCCACCGGTTTTGCCTTGGTGGATTCTTTGTGGGTTAATCTGATTTCCTTGGTCCCCTGTTCATCTTTCTCAGGTCATCTGTAATGTCATTAAGTCCAGCCAGCCTGTGGTCTACCATCACACCCATGATGTTTGGAAATATTCCTCTCTCTTGGCTGTCTTTGCGACTATGTCCAGGGGTGATATTCAGGCGCAATGGTTTTGCTGGTCGAACTGGGTCTTAGTGACCAGGTATCATGTCAATGTTCCAAGTTCTTGGCGCCCTTGTGTAGCTTTGGGTTGTGTGTCACGACCGAGTGTCTCGATTTTGTTGTGATACCTGCGATGCTCCTTCCTTGTAAGTACCCATTTTGAATTCTCTATGGGTATTGAGGCGATGAGTCACAATAACATGGCTAAAGTATGTTGACCAGACCACACACTAGAAGGTGAAGGGACGATGACGTTTCGGTCCGTCCTGGACCATTCTCAGGTCGATTGAGAATGGTCCAGGATGGACCGAAACGTCGTCGTCCCTTCACCTTCTAGTGTGTGGTCTGGTCAACATTCTCTATGGGTATTTAGCTTTAGGGAGCTGCTGGGGTTCACCCAGAAATTGCATTTCAATTCATTGCATTCAATGCTGGGTTTTGTATGGGGTATAAAGTGGCCATGTGAAAATTTGGTAGCTATAGTTTTCAAACATACAAAACACTCACCCACACATCTGAAAAATAAAGAAAGTGACAACATTTTGGACCGTCCTGGACCATTATGAAGTCATGTAATAGTCAGGGTTGGATAGAAATGTCGCCACTTCCTTTATTTTCGGGTGTGTGGAGTCGAGTGTCTAATTTTCAACCATGTTGTTGTGACTTACTGTTTGCAAATTAGGAAATATATTGTCTTGTAGATAATCAGAATATAAGTCACTTACAGGCAGCGGAACGCGAGTACTGGCCACTGGTGGAGCGTCAAATAACAACAGCGTCTTACAAGTTTTGGCTGATGTGTTTAACTCTCCCGTGTACACAATGGTGAGTTAACAAGCTGGTGTGAAGGTCTGTTTAGCTTAGCTTGTGAGACATATACTTTACTCAACTAATTGGAGTACTGTCTACCTACCTTGAAGAAATTTGTCATTAAATATTCATACCTTATTATACATGGTAGGAAATTTGCCATGATTGTCAGCATATATTCATTGCTCAAGTAAAATTATTTTATATAAATAATGTCAACAAAATATAATTAAACATTTGTCATGTTGCAATCAGTTTAATTTTATTGTTTTAGTTTGCAACCAACAACCAACAATGCATTGTCTTTCCTCTGGGCAGGATTTGTCTACAAGTGTTGTATTGGTTTTTCTGTTTCTGCCAATTTCACTGCTCCCAGGACTGGCAATTTTTTTTTTTTTAGAATTGAGTACCCTGGTGCCATCCTCCCCCTATAACTTAATGTCTTCAGACACCTCACCCGTGGGTGTGGGTGTCATGACCAGTGCTCACCTGGCTGCCCAGGGTTCGTGGTCCAACCGGTTTCATTAGGAGCACTGCAGGGTACTCTAGTTTGCAGCTTTACTGCATACCTTAAGGAGGATTAGGCTTCCTTTGTGCTCCGTACTCCGGCTTCACTTTGACTGTTGCCCAGTGGTTCATTGCCTGAACTAGGTGGCATCACTTTGGTCCATTGCCCTGTGGAGCTGGACATTTTAGGTAGCTCGGCCTTTAGTTTCTTGGGGTTTGGTTCTTCACATAGGTCACATGCAGAGTGTGCCAAATATTCTCGTGGATGTGCTATCTCATTTCCATCCCATTTCCACCAAGTGGACTGTCGATGACATGCTCTTCTATTAGTTTTGCTTGATCGGTTGCCTCAAGGTGGACTTCATTGCATTGGTGTAGAATCGGCACCTTCCCCCCCGTAGCTGCGTTCCCAGTTGTGAGCCTCTTATATTGAATGCCTTTTGAATAGACTGGTTGATGTGGAGGTTCTATTACCTTTTTTCCCCAGTTCAGTTGTTGTTGTGGGTCCTGTCCAGTCTGGAGTTGTACTCAAGGAAAGTGACCCATCTGGCTTTCTGATGGCCAGCCTAGCCATGGTTTCCATCGTTCCTGGCCCAGTGTCTGAACCAAGGCATTTCAGGGGAAAGCCCCTTGTGGCTTCCTGGTCCCAGTTCCTGGTCTGGTATGGTCTTGGTCCCAGTCAGTCATGTGTGCATGCATTACAACATTGAGCTGTAACAACCTAAGTGTAGTTACCTAAGTGTAGTTACAGGATGAGTGCTATGCTCGTGGTGTCCCATCTTCCCAGCACTCTTTGTCATATAACGCTTTGAAACTACTGACGGTTTTGACCACCACCACCTTCTCACCTAACTTGTTCCAACCATCTACCACTCTGCAAAAGAAAACTTTCTTATAATTTTTCTGCACCTTATTTTCCTTAGCGTGAATCTGTGTCCTCTTGTTTTTGAAGTTGCTGGCTTCAGGAATTTCTCTGTCAATTTGGTCGATTCCTGTTAGTATTTTGTAAGTGGTGATCATATCGCCTCCTTTTCTGTGTCCTAGCCTGGGTTCTTTTTGTCCTAGGTTTGCTATAATCTCTCCAGTTGGCAGTAAAGCTTCAATGACTTGACTTTCTGGAGGCTTTTTGTGGCGGGGCGGTGAATTGTCACCTGCTCCCTGCCCCTATTGTGTGGGTAGGAGGCCAGGTTCTGGCTCTGGACCCGGATTCATGAAGCAGTTACGCAAGTACAGTACTTACGAACGTGTACATCTTTACTCGATCTTTGGCGGCTTTGTTTACATTATTAAACAGTTAATGAGCTCCGAAGCACCAGGAGGCTGTTTATAACAATAACAACAGTTGATTGGAAAGTTTTCATACTTGTAAACTGTTTAATAAATGTAACAAAAGCAGTCAAAGATTGAGGAAAGATGTACACGTTTGTAAGTACTTGCGTAACTGCTTTGTGAATCTGGCCCCTGGTCCCCAGTAGACCAAACTGGACTACCACGACTGATGTGATCTTTTGGTATAGCGCAATCTCGGCAAGATAGTTTGGCATTTCTATGCCAAGGAGGCATTTCATTACATTCAATTCTGGTTTATTGAAAAGTTATTTTGGTATTTGTTAAGAATGTTTATTTGTGAAACTAAACAAAATACTATACTGTTTTCAATTCTAGGAGGTTGCTAATTCAGCATGTCTGGGCTCCGCTTATAGGGCGAAACACGGGATGGTGGGTGGTACGTTCCAGGAAGTAATTAAGAAACAAGACTTCAAACTGGCATGCAAACCAAATTCTGATGCTGATAAGGTAGGTGTGTGTTTAATTACCTAAGTGTAGTTAGAGGATGGGAGCTATGTTTGTGGTGTCCCGTCTTGCAGGTTTAAAATGGCCATAGAACTCATCAAACTGTGTAAACAAATGTTTGAAGAAAAGTTAGAAAACTAGTGCCCACACGTTCATCCACACTCCGCCTCATTTCAGGGAGGCTGCCCCACCGTCAGTTTTCCTTTTGATGTGTGCTGGGGTCTGCCACCCTTCTCTGACCCCCTTTGTTTTTCTTTTGCCTTGGTGGCTGTTCCTTGCACAGTTGTGTGTGGGGGCACCTTACACTTTTCCTTCCCCAGGAAGTTGGGTCTCTTGCACCATTCGTTAAACTGACAGTGGAGTAGTGTGTGAGATGTGGCCTGTCCCCTTCTTTCCCCAAAACGAGTGGGAGGGTGGGGCGAACGAGTGGGCGCTAGTTTATTTCATTCTTGATCATTTGCTTACATAGTTTGTAGAGTTCTATGGTTGTTTTTAAGTCTGTAGGTCTCGGAGGCAGCCAGCTGTGGTTCGTTTTGATTCAGATTTTCTGGGTGCCATCCTCGGTGGTGGCATAAACGAATAATCCGATATGTAAATGCCATGGCTCCCTGCACCTCTGTGAGGGGGACCAGGTTCTGACTCTGGGTCCCTGGTGGGTCAAGGAACTCCACGACTGATGTCACCTACATCAGATATGGTAGCGTTTGAGAGCCACCAGGATGCACCCAGAAATTGCTGTTGATTACATTCGATGCCAGTTTATTGAATGCCTCTCTTTTTCTAAGTTGGAGATGCCTGCATATTAATCATTCACAGCATTAAACAAAACTGTAAATTCAAAATATGCTTAATACTTTCCAAAATCATTCTTTATTAATTTTTCTTAAATCTGTGCAGGTATATACTCCTTTGGTAGAGCGTTTCCAGCATTTAGAGTCGTCAGTGTTGGCTGGCAGGAAGTAGTGCGCAGAACTCGCAAATATCTGAGGTAAGAAAAGTAATTGGGATAATGATGATAATACTAATACTACAGTATGACCTGATAAAAATGCACATTTGTATATTTTTTTTTTGAGATATATATACAAGAGTTGTTACATTCTTGTAGAGCCACTAGTACGCGTAGCGTTTCGGGCAAGTCCTTAATCCTATGGTCCCTGGAATACGATCCCCACTTCAAAGAATCATTGTTACAACCAAGTACCCATTTTACTGTTAAGTTAAACAGAGGCTACAGTTAAGGATTTGCGCCCCAGTAAATCCTCCCCTGCCAGGATACGAACCCATGACAAAGCGCTCGTGGAACGCCAGGCGAGTGTCTTACCACTACACCACGGAGACTGGTGTGTTGGTATATGCTGGCTGGGAAAATAAGGTCCTTGTTAAATTTAGTTTGACTTTACTTTGTACTCGTATTTTAATTGGAGGAGAGCCTGGGTTTATCTGAAGATTGTAATTGTCGTTAACAGCTACAACTGTGTTCATGAGTGACACATACACTGGCACCTCCAAAATCCAGATCATAATGTTCCAGACCTGATTTAGATTTGCATGAAATCAAGATTTCTGATAATTGCACTTCTTTAGCTAATTTTCACTAAATATTCTATAGTTTTTATATAAAACTCAAAACAATAATGAAGCCTTATAATTTTGCTTTAAATATGCTCAATGGCTTTGCCAAGATACCATCTGTTTCTTTTACTGTTGAGTTCATCTACAAAAATATTAAAAAATATGATTAGATCCATATTAAAAAGTTACTATTCACATCTAGCCGGTCACTTGGTCTAGTCACATCACTTGGGAGCCGAGCGGACAGCACGCTGGACTTGATCCTGTGGTCCTGGGTTCGATCCCAGGCGCCGGCGAGAAACATTGGGCAGAGCTTCTTTCACCCTATGCCCCTGTTACCTAGCAGTAAAATAGGTACCTGGGTGTTAGTCAGCTGTCACGGGCTGCTTCCTGGGGGTGGAGGCCTGGTCGAGGACCGGGCCGCGGGGACACTAAAGCCCCGAAATCATCTCAAGATAACCTCAAGATAAGATCTAATATTTCCCATGCTCTGAGTAAATTTCACTGGGTTTAAATATTACTTTCTAATCATATGATGGACAGCTAGCAGGAGAAGGTAGAGTATCTGTAAAGAAACTTCAACATATTTAGCTGGGCCCATATCATAGTGAACAAAAATAGTGTAGATTCAAAATAAAATAAAAATTATATATTATTATTTTAAATATGCTCAGTGGTTTTTCAAAGGCTCCTGTTAGACTTATATCTATACAAGTCTTATATATATAGTGGCAGTCCCCATGGCACAGTGGTAAAGCACTCGCCCGGCGCTTCATGAGCATTTTGGCCTGGGTTCGTATCCTGGCCGGGGAGGATTAACTGGGCGCCAATCCTTAACTGTAGCCTCTGTTCACCCAGCAGTGGATGGGTACCTGGTTGTTAAACGATTTGGCGGGTCATATTCCAGGGAAAAATTAGTATTATGGACCTGCCTGAAATGCTGTGTGTGTGCTAGTGGCTGTACAAGAATGTAAAAATTCTCATATATAAAAATAACAAATATACAAAAATGATTAACATGATTACAGCTATATTAAAGGGGTTAACATTCATACCCAAAGAGCACAGGGAAAAACTAAGGCAGGTTTCACAGAGTCGAGGTTTAATTTAAATCATTTGTATGATGGACAACTACCAGGAGAAACTGACTATAAATAGATTAAACCCACATTGTCAGTGTTTCTCAGGGTCAGGCCCTTTAAATTATATTTGTTTGAAGATAGGGCTTGATCTTTGCCCTATTTTTGAAAAATAAGGCATATTTTTACACCATTTCAAGATTACACCTTAAAATAGTGTAAATGAACCAGTCTCATCAACTTGAGCACACCCAACATTCTTTAACTCAAGGGTTTTCCTTTAAATATGTTGGGAAATCAGTTCAATAAATAATTTAGGAGAAACTATAGAGAATGGCTTGTAGTACTCCTGACGACAACAGTTAATTTTCGAAGGCTTGAAAAACTCACTGATGTGGTGGGCTTATATTTGTGCGATTAGGTAAGATAGATACTTGCAGTCAATGGCCACCTGCAAGTGTAATGGTCCTGACGTGGTAGACATTATGGTCACAAAATCTTTGGCATGGCCTTTCTCTGTGACTGTATTTTTTGAGAGCATAACGCACACAATTGTCGCAGTGTTTATGAAGAGCGGTGATGAACATTAAATAAGAAAAGTAAATATTGTCTTCTTTAGCAGGAGTGTTAAGTTACATGTACATGAATGGCAAAATTTGGTAAAAAAACAAAACAAAAATGCAGTGTTGTTATGGCATGTTAACAAAGTGTTGTGTACGTGCACAGTGCCAGATTGTTTCTCAAGTTATTGTGCTATAGAGCATAGGTCAAACTTAGACCGGAATGTTATACATTAGAGTGAGGGTACCCAGCTGTGCCCAGGTATCTCTTTTCTTCTCCCAATCTCCCTCCTCTGTCTTTCTCTATCCCTCTCCTCGTTTTCTCTAGCCCTTCTCTTCTCTTTCTCTATTCCCCCCTTCTCTTTTCTCTCCCCCCCTTCCGCACTTCTCCCTTCTTTCCCTTCACCTTTTTTCCCTCTCTCCTTCCCAATCTTCAAACATCTCCACTCAACCCCTAAAATTTGTGTAATGAATTGCAGAAGCTGCTAAGTAATTCTATGGGCAACACAACCAATATTTCAGACTTCATTATAATCCTACAGGGTGAAAGGGGGTTAGGTAGATGCTTATATTTCTAAAAGTGTGTCACAGGAGCTGATCACGACTGGCCTATGAAACCCTCATACCTCACATGCTTTGCATGGGAAAGTTTGGCCTCCAACCTTGGATAGACAAGCATAAAGACATTTTGTTTTAAAGATGCAGATTACTATTTAAAATACAATGATTGATATACTGTATTGACAAATATAAATTGTGTATACCCTGTACTGTATAGATTTGTAATGAAATTCAATATTTTTTTCAGTACTGTGGATCATTTTGATCATCATCTACTGAGGGCAAATGTAATCTTTCATAGCCTGAATGTTGTAGACATTCAACCATGGGTTGAAATGCTTCAAAGCTACCTGGACGAAATTTACTTGTGATTGATAAATTGCTTGAGAGAGCACAGCACAATGGCCAACAAAATGTGTGTGGTCAGGATGCATCTGCTATATGAAACGAGAATACTATACAAACATTAAAATCCTGAACTGAAAAATTCACATTATATGAATAGACGTGTTAAAGTAATGATATAATGTTTTGCTATACATTTTAATTATTATGTAAAGTATTATCTTTGTGGTCCATAGCGAGAAGCAGCATGGTCTAACCACATTCTGTGTCTTTTTACACATGACGCTTTTAAGTTAAGTAAAGCTTGTTTACCTTGAAGTATCCACAAGGGCAGCACATGGTTCAAGTTACATACTGATATAATTCTTTACTTTTGTAATTTAATGCATTACAAATTTTATTTTTTACTAATACTGTACCTATTACGACTTGACAAGGGTCCAGGATGAGCCGAACCATCATTACTTTCATTTAATTTCGCGCACGTGTGGGTTGGGTTACTGTTGTTCAGGTACATTATTGTGATTTTTCTCTCCGTGCATATTTTATACACAACACCATGAAAGTTTATAAACAGTGTGTCTGTACAGTATATGTAGTAAGGAAAGTTGAGTGAAAGAGGTAGTGGGAACACATTCAAAATACTGTAATTATATGCATATTAAAAATATTTGCTTTCTGAATGTTCCACACACTGACATGTTTGATGTACTGTGCCCATAATCATATTTTGACAGTACTGTATATTATTTCCAGTGCCGCAAGAAAATTCTATGCCTTTGTGACCAGTACGAGATGTAGAGTTTGTATTTATTTGCTTTAACATTATGACGAAATTTTAATGTGTAACAATTTAGGGCGTTATGCCAAGTTTCATTT
>NC_091161.1:16774241-16809241 GCF_040958095.1 Procambarus clarkii | reverse complement strand
CAACATCTAATTGACGTTGAGATGTGAGTCTCGTCCTAATCACACTCAGGAGAGTGCGAAAGACTTCCTTACATAAATTTCACAAATACACAAGTGTGGATTTTTATCTTACAATATTGAGTATTGTTACACATTCCTATGAAATGTTCTACTGTAATAGAAAAAATGAAACTTGGTATTGCTATGATGTCATGAAACAATGATATGATAGCAAGCGGTCATGTCACAAGATCAGAGACCCAATGGAAGAGGATCTCAGAAGTCACACATCACCAAGTCTGCCTTCGGATTTGTTGGTAATCGTCTCTCGCTGTCCAGATGTCATGAGACGAGGGTGGTGAAGCTCAAATTTTACCCAATTAGAGCCTTCAAATGGACCGAGTCCTGAGAGAAGGATCAACCCATGAGTTAGAACAATGGCAGTCTCTAGTTAGAGAAGAGCCTTTCCTCCAAGTAGCTGTGGTCTATTGTTGCAGCAAGTCAGAAAGAAAGGCTAAAATTCAGGAATGGCTGACAATAAACAGGCATTTGAAACAATGATGATAGCCTCATTTAGATAATACAGTTCAGTTTTGGTCTTTGTAATATAGAATGCACATAAATTCACAAAGATTTGGATTGGGGCTTTGTGACCAGCACTCAATAAGCCCACCAGGGTCATTAGTTTCTTCGCCTTCGTTGGGCTCGGTTTGAGATTTGTGGCTGTGTGGCATGTGCTGCAGAGGTTTCACTCTCCTCCATACTACATTTGGACTGTTTTCTCGTGGTTAACTGTCAACAGGGAGGTTTGCTTTGGTCCCTGTCTCATTGGAGCTGGACGCTTTGTGTAACACTTTTTCCTAGTTCTTGAGATTGGCTCTCCAAGTCATTCTTTTCCAGGGAATGTCCAACATTCTCACAGACTGACTGTCCCAGTTCCTTCCTGTTTCCACAGAGTGCACCGTCGACGCCGACTCCTTCCTTGGCTTTGCTGGGCATTTGGAACCTAGATTTAGACATCAACTGCACCTTCCTCTTTACGCAGTGCCATTTCCCACATGCGAGACTCTCGTGGTAGTTGCTTTTTAGCTCGACAGGTAGAGATGAGGGGTTCCTGTACCTCTTTTCCCCCCTCTAGGTCCGGCTGTTGCGCTAAGTCTTGGCCAGGCTGGAATCAAACCAATAGAGGGTGATCCTTCTGGCTTCCTGGTGGCAGGCTGAGTCTTGGTTTTGGGTGCTATTAGTTTGATGTCCAAACCCAGTCATTTTCAAGCAGTTCCACCTCTTTCAGAAGATCGGTCGTGACATATCTTGCTGGTTCTGCCTTCTCCTCCAATCTTTGTATTTGGAGTTTCTGACACGTGTTTATTGTCATTTTTATGGTGATCAGGTGGCTGGCTTGTTGGTCGAGACTTCATGCTGTCGTCGCTGATAGGAGACAACAGTATCAAGTCTTGTGGTGTAATTTTCACCATTTCCTCTCACTTCATCTTTGCTCTTTTGGTGTCGGTTTCAGCTGTCCAGTCTTTTCTTGGCTTTTTTCGGGATTGGCTTCTTATACCAAATACAGTACTGTTACCTTGTATCGTACGGTGCTGTCAGAGCCGCTCCAGCTTGAGTTCGGGGTTGATACTTCCTCAGCCTTGTTTTGTAAGCTTTCTCAGGCACTGTCTCGCATCCAGCCTTCTCATGCACTGCCTGAGCCTGCTTTGTCTTTGGACCATGTACATTTCTTCCTTCTGCTCGTTTTACAATGTCCCCTTCAGTCTGAGATTGTTTTCTTAAAGACTTTGTTTTTGGTCTCTTTCACCTCTGGTTGTTATGTCGGTGAGCTTCATGCTCTTCTTCAGTGCTGGGGATTTTGTTGCTTTGGCCCAGGGGGGGGGGGGTCATTTTGTTTATCTGCAGCTGGTTCCTTCTTTTCTGGCAAAAGATGTATCAATTGGCTTCCGGAGGAGTCCGTGTTGGGGTGCATCATGTGCTGTTGTTCACCAATGGCTCTTTACCGCTACCCCTCATGCTACCAGCTCTGCTTCAATGTACTTATTGTGGGTTGATCCAGTTTTCCTAGTTCCCTGTTCCAGGGTTCATGTTTCGTTTCTCAGGTCCTCTGCAGTGTCAAAGTCTAGCCAGCCTGCGGTCTACCCTCGTGCCCAGGACATTTGTAAGTTTACAGTTCTCTTGCCTGTGTTTGCCAATTTGTCTTGTCTGATATTCGGGTGCAAGGGTTTTGGTGGTCAATGATGGTCCTGGCAGCCAGGTACCTTGTGAATGCTCCTGGTCCTCGTTGACCTTGTGTAACCTTCGGTCGTGGATATTAGCTTGAGCTAATTTCGTGATTTTTCAATCATTTGCTTACATTGTTGGGGAGGGGGGAGATTTAACGATTTTGATGCATCAATTATCCTTCTAACCAACAGTGGCCTGTTTTGTCTTGCCGACTTCCTCGGTGATGGTGGATATGATTAAAATTCAGACAATTTTATCATTGTGCCACTGCTCTCTGTGCCTCTTTAAAGGGAATCAGGTTCTGGTTCACAGTAGGCCTAAAAAAATTCTGTGACTGATGGCACCTGGTAGTTTGGCACTATATCACCTTTACAAGCTTCAGGGAGCCACCAGGTCTCGCCCAGAATTTGGCGTTTTATTACATTCACTGCTGAGTCTTTGTCGTCCTGTGTGTATGAACCTTCATTTGTAAGTATAGGTCCAATACTGATTATCTTGAGATGATATTGATTTGATTTCGGGGCTTTACGTTCCCGCGGGCCCGGTCCTCGACCAGGTCTCCTTTTTGTTACACACCCCAGGAGGCAGCCCGTAGCAGCTGTCTAACTCCCAGGTACGTAGTTACTGCTAGGTGAAACAGGTGCATCATGGTGGAAAAAAACTCTACCCATTTTGTTTCCACTTCCACTGGGGATCGAACCCGGAACCTCAGGACTACAAATCCCAAACGCTGTCTACTCGGCTGTCAGGCCCGATGGAGGTTGGAGGGTTTTTATTTCAGTTTTGCATATTTTAAGAAATATTTTGGATTTTTCTTTATCTCTTGTATGTCTTTGTTTTAATTGTATGTCTCCAATCTGATATGATTGCTTCAGTCTCCCTGTTAAAATTATTATTTCTTTGTAGGGACAATGGTGTCTGCTTAAGCATTTTTGTTATTTTTCCCTTCTTCTTAGTGCCGTCTGAATGCCTCCGTATTGGTAGGTTACTTATATTTTGGTTGGTCATCCTGCAGTCTGATGTCTTCATCATGTAATCTAAACCACTTCATCCCGCAGTCTAACTTCGTCCTGCTGCCTAACTTCGTCCCGCAGCGTAACTTCGTCCAACAGTCTAACCATCTTCATCTGGCAGTCCAATCCCCTTCATACTGCAGTCTAACCCCTTACATTCTGCAGTCTATCCTCTTCATCCTGTAGTTTTTATGCTTTTATCCTAGTCCGATGCCTTCGTCCATCAGTCTGACCCCCCCCCCCCTTACATCCACCAGATTGAGAAAAGATGTACACGTTCGTAAGTACTTGCGTAACTGCTTCGTGAATCAGAGAAGCGGTTAATGCGTCCACTTGCCCATCGTGTTTACTCTGTCATGTAAAGGATAGTGCACTAGACTTGTATCAGTATATCTTACATATTATTGCTTCCTAGACATAATAACAACTTATATTCAATTAGGCTGAGTGAGTTGATAGGTGACTGTGCTAAATTGCCGTTAGTCACTGAGTAGGAGAGCCTTCCTTGGCCCGCTTGAGCTTGAGCATGAGGATCTGCATCTTGAGCTGATGCTGTTGCTGGAGCATCTGTCGGTGGTGGTGGTGTAACGCCAGCTCGGCCTCCAGCACCCTCAGTCTGGCGGCGCCCTCCTCCCGCAGCTGCGCCAGCCGCACCCTGATGGGGGAAGACACACACTATTATCTCTCTCCTGCTGTGGGGTACACCCCGTAATGACACTTGTATATCACACACATAAACAAGTCTCGGGGGGCAAATGAACAAATCCACAAGGGCCGTGACGAGGATTCGAACCTGCGTCCGAGAGCATCCCAGACACTGCTTTAAGCGACTGAGCTACGACAGGGTTAAAAGGGGGGGCGTTGCTGGAGCCCCTTACCTACACTGTTACGTAACACTGAATATGTTTAACAGATTTCTAACCTTGTCCACACATTACTGAACAAAATGTGTATATATATATATTGGTTAGCATTTTAAATATGTGGTCACGTCTGTGGTAGGGGAAAAAATCAATTTACATGACGTCACAGGGTTGGGTTTTTTTTCAGATAGTTCTGCAACTAGTGACTGAAAATTCCTTCATGATGCAGGGATGTAGGTGTTTCTTAGTCACTAGTTACTCTAGTTGCTCCTTGGCTAGGTGTAAGCTAGTTGGGTAGACGATGTGCTGCTCTCAACCTTCACCAACTCTTACAGGAGCTGGGCCAGATTCACGAAGCACTTACGAACCTGTCCATCTTTTCTCAATCTTTGGCGGCTTTGTTTACAATTATTAAACAGTTAATGAGCTCGAAGCACCAGGAGGCTGTTTATAACAATAACAACAGTTGATTGGCAAGTTTTCATGCTTGTAAACTGTTTAATAAATGTAACCAAAGCCGTCAAAGATTGAGGAAAGATGTACACGTTCTTGCGTGTACATCTTAGTACATGTAAGTGCTTGCGTAATCCAGGGGCCAGGGGCCTCAGTATAGATCCAGGGTGGCCTCAGTGTGGACCCAGGGGCCTCAGTGTGGACCCAGGGGCCTCAGTGTGGACCCAGGAGGGGCCTCAGTGTGGACCCAGGAGGGGCCTCAGTGTGGACCCAGGAGGGGCCTCAGTGTGGACCCAGGGGCGGCCTCAGTGTGGACCCAGGAGGGGCCTCAGTGTGGACCCAGGAGGGGCCTCAGTGTGGACCCAGGAGGGGCCTCAGTGTGGACCCAGGAGGGGCCTCAGTGTGGACCCAGGAGGGGCCTCAGTGTGGACCCAGGAGGGGCCTCAGTGTGGACCCAGGAGGGGCCTCAGTGTGGACCCAGGGACCGCAGTGTGGACCCAGGGGCCTCGGTGTGGACCCAGGGACATAGGAGTCCACACCGAGGCCCCTGGGTCCACACCCCCGGGTCCCCCCCGGGCCACCCGGGTCCACACTGAGGCCCCCCCGGATCCACACTGAGGCCCCCCGGGTCCACACTGAGGCCCCCCCGGGTCCACACCGAGGCCCCCGGGTCCACACCGAGGCCCCCCGGGTCCACACCGAGTCCCCCCGGGTCCACACCGAGTCCCCCCGGGTCCACACCGAGTCCCCCCCTGGGTCCACACCGAGTCCCCCCCTGGGTCCACACCGAGTCCCCCCCTGGGTCCACACCGAGTCCCCCCCTGGGTCCACACCGAGTCCCCCCCTGGGTCCACACCGAGTCCCCCCCTGGGTCCACACCGAGTCCCCCCCTGGGTCCACACCGAGTCCCCCCCTGGGTCCACACCGAGTCCCCCCCTGGGTCCACACCGAGTCCCCCCCCTGGGTCCACACCGAGTCCCCCCCCTGGGTCCACACCGAGTCCCCCCCCTGGGTCCACACCGAGTCCCCCCCCTGGGTCCACACCGAGTCCCCCCCCTGGGTCCACACCGAGTCCCCCCCCTGGGTCCACACCGAGCCCCCCCCTGGGTCCACACCGAAGCGCCCCTGGGTACACACCGAGGCGCCCTAAATATCGTATCTAAATATCTCGGCAGCTTGTTGCGTTATATTAGCCAGTCAGTAATCACACTTTGTATTACCTTATGTTTTAGCTTCCCCTTTTCCATGTGTGCGAAGAATTCAGTCTAATGTTTATTATATAAATGGTTATAATACATTTTGTTAAATATTTGTTAGTTCTCCTCACCCCATTTCCTTTCAAATTCACAACTTCCTTACATTAATGTACATTGTACAATTAAAAAAAAATTAAGCTACCATGCCTTCAGATTGTTATTTTTTAGCATTCGCCAAAATCCATAATGAAAATAAGCAAAATTGTTTTCCCCCATTTATATCAGTGCCAATCTAATCTCAGATACCTTGTACAATCCAGTGACTATTTTTACAATTCTGTGAACATTTTCCCCAATATGTCACATACATGGTAGGTGAAAATATTTTGAACTCTATGTGGAGTACCAGTGTTTTCACAATGCACCTATTCAGAATATAAAATACATACAGTGCTATTGAGTGTTATCCTTCCTTCTGTAACAAAACAAAGTTGGGGAAAAAGTGTCTTGCTCAGTTATGTATTGGGCACGCACGATTAACTCGTGGAAACTTAATGGAACAGAAACCTACACCTAGGGGGCCTCGTAGCCTGGTGGATAGCGCGCAGGACTCGTAATTCTGTGGCGCGGGTTCGATTCCCGCACGAGGCAGAAACAAATGGGCAAAGTTTCTTTCACCCTGAATGCCCCTGTTACCTAGCAGTAAATAGGTACCTGGGAGTTAGTCAGCTGTCACGGGCTGCTTCCTGGGGGTGGAGGCCTGGTCGAGGACCGGGCCGCGGGGACACTAAAGCCCCGAAATCATCTCAAGATAACCTCAAGATAGCCCCTGGGTCCACACCGAGGCCCCCCTGGGTCCACACCGAGGCGCCCCTGGGTACACACCGAGGCGCCCCTGGGTCCACACCGAGGCGCCCCTGGGTCCATACTGAGGTCCTTGGTTCCACACACAGGCCCCTGGGTCCACACACAGGCCCCTGGGTCCATACTGAGGTCCTTGGTTCCACACACAGGCCCATGGGTCCACACTGAGGTCCCCTGGGTCCACACCGAGGTCCCCTGGGTCCACACTGAGGTCCCTGGATTTACACCGATGCCCCCGGGTCCACACTGAGGCCCCTGGGTCCAGACAGAGGCCCCCGGGTCCACACTGAGGCCCCCGGGTCCACACTGAGGCCCCTGGGTCCACACTGAGGCCCCTGGGTCCACACTGAGATCCCCTGGGTCCACACTGAGATCCCCTGGGTCCACACTGAGGCCCCTGTGTCCACACTGAGGCCCCTGGGTTCACACCGAGGCCCCTGGGTCCAGACCGAGGCCCCTGGGTCCACACTGAGGCCCCTGGGTCCACACTGAGGCCCCTGGGTCCACACTGAGGTCTCTGGGTCCACACTGACGCCCCTGGGTCCACACTGAGGCCGCCGGGTCCACACTGAGGTCCCTGGATCTACACTGGGCTCCCTGGGTCCACACTGAGGCTCCCCTGGGTCCACATTGAGGCCTCTGGGTCCAAACTGAGGCCCCTGGGTCCTCACCGAGGGACCCTGGGTTCACACTGAGGTCCCCTGGGTCCACACTGAGGGCCCCTGGGACCACACAGAGGCCCCTGGGACCACACAGAGGCCCCTGGGTCCACACAGAGGCCCCTGGGTCCACACTGAGGCCCCTGGGTCCACACTGAGGCCCCCTGGGTCCACACTGAGGCCCCCTGGGTCCACACTGAGGCCCCCTGGGTCCACACTGAGGCCCCCTGGGTCCACACTGAGGCCCCCTGGGTCCACACTGAGGCCCCCTGGGTCGACACTGAGGCCCCTGGGTTCACACTGAGGCCCCTGGGTCCACACTGAGGCCCCTGGGTCCACACTGAGGTCCCCTGGGTTCACACTGAGACCCCTGGGACCACACTGAGGCCCCTGGGACCACACTGAGGCCCCTGGTTCCACACTGAGGCCCCTGGGTCCACACTGAGGTCCCCATATATCTACGTATTCGCAGTTTGAAATTCCTACTTTTTATACCGAAAATACAGTACGCCAATTACTGAAAGCGGCGGTGGGTCACATTTTGCCTAAACCCCCCCGGCAGTTTTCAAAATATCCCAAACATCCCAAATTCGAGAGGTTATCTTGGGTCCTCGGTGTGGTCCACACTGAGGTCCTTGGGTCCACACTGAGGTCCTTGGTTCCACACTGAGGTCCTCGGTGTGGTCCACACTGAAGTCCTCGGTGTGGTCCACACTGAGGTCCTCGGTGTGATCCACACTGAGGTCCTCGGTGTGGTCCACACTGAGGTCCTCGGTGTGGTCCACACTGAGGTCCTTGGGTCGACACTGAGGTCCTCGGTGTGGTCCACACTGAGGTCCTCGGTGTGGTCCACACTGAGGTCCTTGGGTCGACACTGAGGTCCTCGGTGTGGTCCACACTGAAGTCCTCGGTGTGGTCCAGACTGAGGCCCCTGGGTCCAGACTGAGGCCCATGGGTCCACACTGAGGCCCATGGGTCCACACTGAGGCCCATGGGTCCACACTGAGGCCCATGGGTCCACACTGAGGCCCCTGGGTCCACACTGAGGTCCTCTGGGTTCACACTGAGGCCGCTGGGTCCACACTGAGGCCCCTGGGTCCACACTGAGGTCTCCTGGGTCCACACACAGGCCCCCTGGGTCCACACTGAGGCCCCCTGAGTCCACACAGAGGCCCCTTGGGTCCACACAGAGGCCCCCGGGTCCACACAGAGGCCCCCTGGGTCCACACACAGGCCCCTGGGTCCACACCGAGGCCCCCTGGGTCCACACTGAGGCCCCTGGGTCCACACTGAGGCCCCTGGGTCCACACTGAGGCCCCCTGGGTCCACACTGAGGCCCCTGGGTCCACACTGAGCCCCTGGGTCCACACAGAGGCCCCTGGGTCCACACTGATGCCTCTGCGTCCACACTGAGGTCCCTGGGTCCACACAGAGGCCCCTGGGTCCATACTGAGGCCCCTGGGTCCACACGGAGGCCCCCTGGGTCCACACAGAGGCCTTTGGGTTCACACTGAGGCCCCCTGGGTCCACACTGAGGCCCCTGGGTCCACACTGAGGCCCCTGGGTCCACACTGAGGCCCCTGGGTCCACACTGAGGCCCCTGGGTCCACACTTAGGCCCCTGGGTCCACACTTAGGCCCCCGGGTCCACGCTGAGGCCCCCGGGTCCACACAGAGGGTCCCGGGTCCACACTGAGGCCCCTGGGTCCACACTGAGGCCCCTGGGTCCACACTGAGGCCCCTGGGTCCACACTGAGGCCCCTGGGTCCACACTGAGGCCCCTGGGTCCACACTGAGGCCCCTGGGTTCACACTGAGGCACCCGGGTCCACACTGAGGCCCTTGGGTCCACACTGAGGCCGCCTAGGTCCACACTGAGGCCCCCGGGTCCACACTGAGATCCCTGGGTTTACACTGAGGCCCTTGGGTCCACACAGAGGCCCCTGGGTCCACGCTGAGGCCCCTTGGTCCACACTGAGGCCTCTTGGTCCACACTGAGGCCCCTGGGTCCACACTGAGGCCCCTGGGTCCGCACTGAGGCCCCTTGGTCCACACTGAGGCCCCCCCTGGGTCCACACTGAGGCCGCTGGGTCCATACTGAGGCCCCTGGGTCCACACTGAGGCCGCCGGGTCCACACTGAGGCCCCTGGGTCCACACCAAGGCCCCTGGGTCCACACTGAGGCCCCTGGGTCCACACTGAGGCCATCGGGTCCACACTGAGGCCGCCGGGTCCACACTGAGGTCCCTGGATCCACATTGAGGTCCCCTGGGTCCACACAGAGGCGACTGGGTCCACACTAAGGCCCCCCGGGTCCACACTGAGGCCCCTGGGTCCACACTGAGGTCCCTGGGTCCACACTGAGGTCCCTGGGTCCACACAGAGGCCCCCTGGGTCCACACTGAGGCCCCTGGGTACACACTGAGGTCCCTGGGTCCACACAGAGGCCCCCTGAGTATACACCAAGGGACCCTGGGTCCACACTGAGGCCCTTGGGTCCACACTGAGGTCCCTGGGTCCACACAGAGGCCCCCTGGGTCCACACTGAGGCCCCTGGGTCCACACTGAGGCCCCTGGGTCCACACTGAGGCCCCTGGGTCCACACTGAGGCCCCTGGGTTCACACTGAGGCCCCTGGGTCCACACTGAGGCCCCTGGGTCCACACTGAGGCCCCCTGGGTCCACACTGAGGCCCCTTGGGTCCACACTGAGGCCCCTGGGTACACACTGAGGCCTTTGGGTCCACACTGAGGCCCCTGGGTACACACTGAGGCCCCTGGGTCCACACTGAGGCCCCCTGGGTCCACACTGAGGCCCCCTGGGTCCACACTGAGGCCCCTGGGTCCACACTGAGGCCCCTGGGTCCACACTGACGCCCCTAGGTCCACACTGAGGCCCCTGGGTCCACACTGAAGCCCCTGGGTCCACACCGAGGCCCCTGGGTCCACACCGAGGCCCCTGGGTCTACACCGAGGCCCCTGGGTCCACACCGAGGCCCCTGGGTCCACACCGAGGCCCCTGGGTCCACACCGAGGCCCCTGGGTCCACACTGAGGCCCCCTGGGTCCACACTGAGATCCCCTGGGTCCACACTGAGGCCCCTGGGTCCACACTGAGCCCGTGGGTCCACACAGAGGCTTCTGGGTCCACACTAAGGCCCCTGGGTCCACACTGAGGTCCCCTGGGTCCACATAGAGGTCCCCTGGGTCCACATAGAGGTCCCCTGGGTCCACACTGAGGCCCCTGGGTCCACACGGAGGCCGCCGGGTCCACACTGAGGCCCCTGGGTCTACACTGAGGCCCCTGGGTCCACACTGAGGCCCCTGGGTCCACACTGAGGCCCCTGGGTCCACACTGAGGCTCCTGGGTCCACACTGAGGCCGCCGGGTCCACACTGAGGCCCCAGGGACAACACCGAGGTCCCTGGGTCCACGCTGAGGCCCCTGGGTCCACACTGAGGCCCCTGGGTCCACACTGAGGCCTCTGGGTCCACACTGAGGCCCCCTGGGTCCACACTGAGGCCCTCTGGGTCCACACCGAGGCCCCTGGGTCCACACCGAGGTCCCTGGGTCCACACTGAGGCCCACTGGGTCCACACTGAGGCCCCCTGGGTCCACACTGAGGCCCCCCCGGGTCCACGCCGAGGCCCCTGGGTTCACACTGAGGCCATGTGGGTCCACACTGAGGCCCCCTGGGTCCACACTGAGGCCCCCTGGGTCCACACCGAGGCCCCCTGGGTCCACACTGAGGCCCCCTTGGTCGACACTGAGGCCCCCTATATCTACGTATTAGCAGTTTGAAATTCCGACTTTTTATACCAAAAATATACCAATTGCTGAAAGCAGCGGTGGGTCACATTTTGCCCAAACCCCCCTGCAGTTTTCAAAATGTCCCAAACATCCCAAATTCGATACCTGAGCCATATTTTGGAGCCAAATTCTGGCTCTTTCCACGTATTCTCCGTTTGAAATTCCGACTTTCTATACCGAAAATATGCCAATTACTGAGAGCGGGAGTGGGTCACATTTTGCCCAAACCCCCCTGCAGTTTTCAAAATATCCCAAACATCTAAATTTCGATACCTGACCCATATTTTGGGGCCAAATTCTGGCTCTCTGCACATATTCGCAGTACGAAATTCCGACTTTTTATACAGAAAATATGCCAATTACTGAGAGCGGGAGTGGGTCACATTTTGCCCAAACCCCCCCTGCAGTTTTCAAAATATCCCAAACATCCTAAATTCGATACCTGAGCCATATTTTGGAGCCAAATTCTGGCTCTCTGCACCTATTCGCAGTTTGAAATTTCGACTTTTTATACCGAAAATATGCCAATTACTGAAAGTGGCGGTGGGTCACATTTTGCCCAAACCCCCCTGCAGTTTTCAAAATATCCCAATTAATCCAAATTCGATACCCAAGCCATATTTTGGAGCCAAATTCTGGCTCTCTGCACGTATTCGCAGTTTGAAATTCCGACTTTTTATACCGAAAATATGCCAATTACTGAAAACAGCGGTGGGTCACATTTTGCCCAAACCCCCCTGCAGTTTTCAAAATATCCCAAACATCTCAAATTCTATACCTGAGCCATATTTTGGAGCCAAATTCTGGCTCTCTGCACGTATTCGCAGTTTGAAATTCCGACTTTTTATACCGAAAATATGCCAATTACTGAAAGCGGCGGTGGGTCACATTTTGCCCAAACCCCCCTGCAGTTTTCAAAATATCCCAAACATCCCAAATTCGATACCTGACCCATATTTTGGAGCCAAATTCTGGCTCTCTTCACATATGCGCAGTTTGAAATTCCAACTTTTTATGCCGAAAATATGCCAGTTACTGAAAGCGGCGGTGGGTCACATTTTGCCCAAACCCACCTGCAGTTTTCAAAATATCCCAAACATCTAAATTTCGATACCTGACCCATATTTTGGGGCCAAATTCTGGCTCTCTGCACATATTCGCAGTACGAAATTACGACTTTTTATACCGAAAATATGCCAATTACTGAAAGCTGCGGTGGGTCACATTTTGCCCAAACCCCCCTGCAGTTTTTAAAACATCCCAAACATCCCAAATTCGATACCTGAGCCATATTTTGAGGCCAAATTCTGGCTCTCTGCACATATTCGCAGTACGAAATTCCGACTTTTTATACCGAAAATATGCCAATTACTGAAAGCGGCGGTGGGTCACATTTTGCCCAAACCCCCCTGCAGTTTTCAAAATATCCCAAACATCCCAAATTCGATACCTGATCCATATTTTGGAGCCAAATTCTGGCTCTTTGCACGAATTCGCAGTTTCAAATTCCGAATTCTTATACCGAAAATATGCCAATTACTGAAAGAGGCGGTGGATCACATTTTGCCCAAACCCCCCTGCAGTTTTTAAAATATCCCAAACATCCCAAATTCCATACCTGAGCCATATTTTGGAGCCAAATTCTGGCTCTCTGCACGTATTCGCAGTACGATATTCCGACTTTTTTTTTTACCGAAAATATGCCAATTACTGAAATCGGCGGTGGGTCACATTTTGCCCAAACCCCCCTGCAGGTTTCAAAATATCCCAATTAATCCAAATTCGATACCCGAGCCATATTTTGGAGCCAAATTCTGGCTCTCTGCACGTATTCGCAGTTTGAAATTCCGACTTTTTATACCGAAAATATGCCAATTACTGAAATCGGCGGTGGGTCACATTTTGCCCAAACCCCCCTGCAGGTTTCAAAATATCCCAATTAATCCAAATTCGATACCCGAGCCATATTTTGGAGCCAAATTCTGGCTCTTTGCACGAATTCGCAGTTTCAAATTCCGACTTCATATACCGAAAATATGCCAATTACTGAAAGCGACGGTGGGTCACATTTTGCCCAAACCCCCCCTGCAGTTTTCAAAATATCCCAAACATCCCAAATTCCATACCTGAGCCATATTTTGGAGCCAAATTCTGGCTCTCTGCACGTATTCGCAGTTTGAAATTCCGACTTTTTATACTGAAAATATGCCAATTACTGAAAGCGGCGGTGGGTCACATTTTGCCCAAACCCCCCCTGCAGTTTTCAAAATATCCCAAACATCCCAAATTCCATACCTGAGCCATATTTTGGAGCCAAATTCTGGCTCTCTGCACGTATTCGCAGTTTGAAATTCCGACTTTTTATACCGAAAAAATGCCAATTACTGAAAGCGACGGTGGGTCACATTTTGCCCAAACCCACCGGTAGTTTTTAAAATATCCAAGACATCCCAAATTCGGTACCTGAGCCATATTTTGGAGCCAAATTCTGGCTCTCTGCACGTATTCGCAGTTTGAAATTCCGACTTTTTGTACCGAAAATATGCAAATTACTGAAAGCAGCGGTGGGTCACATTTTGCCCAAACACCGCTGCAGTTTTTAAAACATCCCAAACATCCCAAATTCGATACCTGAGCCATATTTTGGAGCCAAATTCTGGCTCTCTGCACGTATTCGCAGTACGAAATTCCGACTTTTTTTTACCGAAAATATGCCAATTACTGAAAGCAGCGGTGGGTCACATTTTGTCCAAATCCCCCTGCAGTTTTTAAAATATCCCAAACATCCCAAATCGAAATCCGAACCATATTTTGGAGCCAAATTCTGGCTCTCTGCACGTATTCGCAGTACGAAATTCCGACTTTTTTTACCGAAAATATGCAAATTACTGAAAGCAGCGGTGGGTCACATTTTGCCCAAACCCCCCTGCAGTTTTTAAAATATCCCAACATCCCAATTTCGATACCTGAGCCATATTTTAGAGCCAAATTTTGGCTCTCTGCACGTATTCGCAGTATGAAATTCCGACGTTTAATACCGAAAATATGCCAATTACTGAAAACGGCGGTAGGTCACATTTTGCCCAAACCCCCCTGCAGTTTTTAAAATATCCCAAACATCCCAAATTCCATACCTGAGCCATATTTTGGAGCCAAATTCTGGCTCTCTGCACGTATTCGCAGTTTGAAATTTCGACTTTTTATACCGAAAATATGCCAATTACTGAAAGCAGCGGTGGGTCACATTTTGCCCAAACCCCCCTGCAGTTTTCAAAATATCCCAATTAATCCAAATTCGATACCCAAGCCATATTTTGGAGCCAAATTCTGGCTCTCTGCACGTATTCGCAGTTTGAAATTCCGACTTTTTATACCGAAAATATGCCAATTACTGAAAGCAGCGGTGGGTCACATTTTGCCCAAACCCCCCTGCAATTTTCAAAATATCCCAAACATCCCAAATTCGATACCTGAGCCATATTTTGAGGCCAAATTCTGGCTCTCTGCACATATTCGCAGTACGAAATTCCGACTTTTTATACCGAAAATATGCCAATTACTGAAAACGGCGGTGGGTCACATTTTGCCCAAACCCCCCCTGCAGTTTTCAAAATATCCCAAACATCCCAAATTTCATACCTGAGCCATATTTTGGAGCCAAATTCTGGCTATCTGCACGTATTCGCAGTTTGAAATTCCGACTTTTTATACTGAAAATATGCCAATTACTGAAAGCGGAAGTGGGGCACATTTTGCCCAAACCCCCCAGCAGTTTTCAAAATATCCCAAACATCCCAAATTCGATACCTGATCTATATTTTGGAGCCAAATTCTGGCTATCTGCACGTATTCGCAGTTTGAAATTCCGACTTTTTATACTGAAAATATGCCAATTACTGAAATCGGCGGTGGGACACATTTTGCCCAAACCCCCCTGCAGTTTTCAAAATATCCCAAACATCCCAAATTCGATAACTGAGCCATATTTTGGAGCCAAATTCTGGCTCTCTGCACGTATTCGCAGTACGAAATTCCGACTTTTTTTACCGAAATTATGCCAATTACTGAAAGAGGCGGTGGGTCACATTTTGCCCAAACCCCCCTGCAGTTTTTAAAATATCCCAAACATCCCAAATTCCATACCTGAGCCATATTTTGGAGCCAAATTCTGGCTCTCTGCACGTATTCGCAGTTTGAAATTCCGACTTTTTGTACCGAAAATATGCAAATTACTGAAAGCAGCGGTGGGTCACATTTTGCCCAAACACCGCTGCAGTTTTTAAAACATCCCAAACATCCCAAATTCGATACCTGAGCCATATTTTGGAGCCAATTTCTGGCTCTCTGCACGTATTCGCAGTTTGAAATTTCGACTTTTTATACCGAAAATTTGCCACTTACTGAAATCTATAATGGGTCACATTTTGCCCAAACCCCCCCTGCAGTTCTCAAAATATCCCAAACATCCCAAATTCGAGATGTTATCTTGGGTCCTCAGTGAGGCTCCCGAGTGTCTTGTGAATGCAGCTGAAGTGAGCAGTTTGTGCAACATTGAAACTTGGTTACAAATAAAAAAAAAAATGTCTACCATCCCCCCCCCATCATTCAGATCACCCCCCCCCCGCCCCTCCTTCCACCGTGTTCTTCAGGGAGGTTCTAATAGCATTTACCTATTGTTGCAAAGCTTCTTGTAAGGCCGGTCGGCCGAGCGGACAGCACGCTGGACTTGTGATCCTGTGGTCCCGGGTTCGATCCCAGGCGCCGGCGAGAAACAATGGCCAGAGTTTCTTTCACCCTATGCCCCTGTTACCTAGCAGTAAAATAGGTACCTGGGTGTTAGTCAGCTGTCACGGGCTGCTTCCTGGGGGGGTGGAGGCCTGGTCGAGGACCGGGCCGCGGGGACACTAAAAAGCCCCGAAATCATCTCAAGATAACCTCAAGATAAGACACTTGATTCAAATCGCTAGGAATATTGTGTGAAAATTTTACAAATTCTCAACCATCATATTTTGTTCAACACGGAAACTTTTTTTGGTTAAACAGCGATGAATTTACATATTATATCACAATTTAAATGAAATTCAATGATTTGTTATCGCTTGTAACGTGTGTCCATTTCACCCAAAAATACATAAAATTGGAAACTCTTAATGTTCGCTAAACGGGAACATCTTCATCTTATTTCTCTAATTTAGAATTCTTAATCTAATGTAATTGTCTGTAAGTCCGTGTAAATACATCACCCGTCGTCAGCTTTGTCCAGGAACACGGTGTAAATAATTATCAAAACAAGGCACCAAGCCTTAAAAAGACTATTTACTAGTTTGCAATCTCTGTGTCGTACGAGAACATGATACTATCGTTTGTGAATGATGGACCAGACCCACGCACTAGAAGGTGAAGGGACGACGACGTTTCGGTCCGTCCTGGACCATTCTCAAGTCTATTGTCGAATGGTCCAGGACGGACCGGAACTACTAACACTAGAAGGTGAAGGGACGACGACGTTTCGGTCCATCCTGGACCATTCTCAAGTCGACTATGAGAATAACTTCCTCACAATCGACTTCCGAACGGTCCAGGACGGACCGAAACGTCATCGTCCCTTCACCATCTAGTATGTGGTCTGGTCAACATACTTCAGCCACGTTATTGTGACTCATCGCCTACATTTACGAATGATTGTTGCCAAACCTGTGATACTCTCGCTCACTCTGGTGACCATACGAGGTGGTGACAGGAGCGCCGTGGGCCTGCTGGCGCCAGGAAGGGTCTGGCGATCTGACATCCATATTCCCGCCTCCATAATGGCCGCCACTGGCTGGGGGCGACGCCCCTGAATCCTCCGGTGGGTCCACCTTCTCCCCTGGCCAGCTGCTGCTAGACGAGTCCATCTGCGTCTCCACCGGCAGGGGACTCACTGGGCCGTCCTCTGGTGACACAAGTTTGTAACCATTGTAACATCTATATGATTGGTATTTATTATTTTACGGACCGGGCCAGATTCACGAAGCAGTTACGCAAGCACTTACGAACCTGGGGCCAGATTCACGAAGCAGTTACGCAAGCACTTACGAACCTGGGGCCAGATTCACGAAGCAGTTATGCAAGCACTTACGAACCTGGGGCCAGATTCACGAAGCAGTTACGCAAGCACTTACGAACCTGGGGCCAGATTCACGAAGTAGTTACGGAAGCACTTACGAACCTGGGGCCAGATTCACGAAGCAGTTACGCAAGCACTTACGAACCTGGGGCCAGATTCACGAAGCAGTTACGCAAGCACTTACGAACCTGGGGCCAGATTCACGAAGCAGTTACGCAAGCACTTACGAACCTGGGGCCAGATTCACGAAGCAGTTACGCAAGCACTTACGAACCTGGGGCCAGATTCACGAAGCAGTTACGCAAGCACTTACGAACCTGGGGCCAGATTCACGAAGCAGTTACGCAAGCACTTATGAACCTGGGGCCAGTTTCACGAAGCAGTTACGCAAGCACTTATGAACCTGTCCATCTTTTCCCAATCTTTGGCGGCTTTGTTTACAATTATTAAACAGTTAATGAGCTCCGAAGCACCAGGAGGCTGTTTATAACAATAACAACAGTTGATTGGCAAGTTTTCATGCTTGTAAACTGTTTAATAACTGTAACCAAAGCCGTCAAAGATTGAGGAAAGATGTACACGTTCCTAAGTGCTTGCGTAACTGCTTCGTGAATCTGGCCCCCAGGTTCGTAAGTGCTTGCGTAACTGCTTCGTGAATATGACCTCAGGTTCGTAAGTGCTTGCATAACTGCTTCGTGAATCTGGCCCGAGGGTGCAGTAGAGTTCGTTCCCAACTCACAATCGCGAATTCCGGGTTCGAATCCCGAGAGGGACAGCAGCCAGCCCGTCCTCGCATACAAAGACCCAAAGACCATTCCATCCACCCGCCAAACCCCTTAGCTGTTTACGAATGAAAAACAGTTTCCACACGACTCACAACTGCTGCCGTTCGAACACTTCCGGAACAAGTGCTTCACTGACGACTTGTGTTCGAACCACAACGCTGTAAATGCTTCACCCACGTACTACAAATACCAATACTCGCCAACAGAACCTAAACACCTAACCTAACCTATGCCTATATATGCACAATATGCTAATATATTATAATATTAATTTATACTTGAGAAAATTTATATTTTGAATAAACAGCATGTTAGAGTTAATGAATGAGTGAACAAATCCACAAGGGCCGTGACGAGGATTCGAACCTGCGTCCGGGAGCATCCCAGACACTGCCTTAACCGACTGAGCTACGACAGGGTAAAAAAAAAAGAGTTGAAACCGAAGTTCTACTGAACTTACTGGATCCTGCAGCCTCTCCGAGACACAAACCAGGGTTTTACACAACTCCCCCCTGCACTCGAGCTATGTTAATAGGCCGTTCTCCCTCTTCTGTCGATTAAGTCGACTAGTCGACTATGCTCCCGAACGCAGGTTCGAATCCTCGTCACGGCCCTTGTGGATTTGTTCATTTGATGCATTACGTTAGTGTGATCTCTGTCCGTGTAATTAATGAATGAGTCTTTGGGGTCAACCGCTGGATGGAATGACTTAGTCTGAGGATGGGTTACTATAATACTGAACCTTTTAGGCACGAAAGTGTATATTAACCAAGGTCATTAATCACCTGCCGCTACAAGACCAGGGGCAGATTCACGAAGCAGTTACGAACCTGGTGCCAGATTCACGAAGCACTTACGAACCTGGTACCAGATTCACTTAGCACTTACGAACCTGGTGCCAGATTCACGAAGCACTTACGAACCTGGTACCAGATTCACGAAGCACTTACGAACCTGGTGCCAGATTCACGAAGCACTTACGCAAGCACTTACGAACCTGGGGTCAGATTCACGAAGCAGTTACGCAAGTACTTACGAACCTGGGGGCCAGATTCACGAAGCAGTTACGCAAGCACTTACGAACGTGTACATCTTTCCTCAATCTTTGACGGCTTTGGTTACATTTATTAAACAGTTTACAAGCATGAAAACTTGCCAATCAACTGTTGTTATTGTTATAAACAGCCTCCTGGTGCTTCGGAGCTCATTAACTGTTTAATAATTGTAAACAAAGCCGCCAAAGATTGAGAAAAGATGGACAGGTTCGAAAGTGCTTGCGTAACTGCTTCCTGAATCTGGCCCCCAGGTTCGTAAGTGCTTGCGTAACTGCTTTCGTGAATCTGGCCCCAGGTTCGCAAGTGCTTGCGTAACTGCTTCGTGAATCTAACCCCCAGGTTCGTAAGTGCTTGCGTAACTGCTTCGTGAATCTGGCCCCCAGGTTCGTAAGTGCTTGCGTAACTGCTTTCGTGAATCTGGCCCCAGGTTCGCAAGTGCTTGCGTAACTGCTTCGTGAATCTAACCCCCAGGTTCGTAAGTGCTTGCGGAACTGCTTCGTGAATCTAACCCCAGAGTAAAAGTACAAGCAAGCCACAATAAGCAGGGTGGACATACCTGGGTTGGCGTTGATGCATAAGCCAGGCGAGGGAGAGGAACGAACGCCGCCAGGTGAACTGGAACGAGCGTAGGCGGCGTCGGGGGACGCCGAGCCGGCGTCCGCCGCCAGGTGAGGGTCGGGGCTAGTAGCAGCGGACTCCCTAGCCATGAAGTCCTCATGCTGCTCTCTCTTGATGATTGTAAGGAGCGGAGTGAGGAGACTATCCGTCTGGCCCTGCTCCTCACACCTCATCCTCGGCCCCGTGGTTGCTGGGGCCCGGTCCTCACACCTCATCCTCGGCCCCATGCCCGCAGGGGCCCGGTCCTCATCCGCGCCGCCGCTATCCACCTCCAAATTACAAATTCTATCAACATGCGCTACACATATTAGACATGTATTCAATAACTTAATCTAATGTGCATTGACATGAAATATTTCCGTCAATAATGGTGAGGCCTTCAACAAGCCGCCGGCTTCCTGTCCTCGTCGAGGCCACTAGGGTTATAGTGGCCCTCAGGTATAACATCTGAATGGCGTTCAGTAACATAAAAGATTCTTTAAAGACAATTAACACAATAAAAGTCAGACTAGCGTCTAACAGTGAGCCGAGAACGAAGCCCACTGTGCTACGACACCTTATAACTTAAGTTCTAAAGGCTTACAACTCAAGCTTTAACCAGAAATATGAGAACTGTCCTACAGAGAGGTTAAGGGAGCTCAACCCAACCACTTCAGAGAAGGACATGATCGCGACATACACAATACCGAGAGCAATATACGTAATATGAGACGACACGCCATTTTCCAACTGAGGAATGACACTAAGAATACAGGGATAGTTTGAAACGTATTAGAGACAAAAAGAGACATTTGGCTCTATATCTCAATATCTCATATGTGTGTACAATAAGTACATTGTACCATCTAATGTGTACAGTAAGTACATTGTACCATCTAATGTGTGTACAATAAGTACATTGTACCATCTAATGTGTACAGTAAGTACATTGTACCATCTAATGTGTGTACAATAAGTACATTGTACCATCTAATGTGTACAGTAAGTACATTGTACCATCTAATGTGTGTACAATAAGTACATTGTACCATCTAATGTGTACAGTAAGTACATTGTACCATCTAATGTGTGTACAATAAGTACATTGTACCATCTAATGTGTGTACAATAAGTACATTGTACCATCTAATGTGTACAGTAAGTACATTGTACCATCTAATGTGTGTACAATAAGTACATTGTACCATCTAATGTGTACAGTAAGTACATTGTACCATCTAATGTGTGTACAATAAGTACATTGTACCATCTAATGTGTGTACAATAAGTACATTGTACCATCTAATGTGTACAGTAAGTACATTGTACCATCTAATGTGTGTACAATAAGTACATTGTACCATCTAATGTGTACAGTAAGTACATTGTACCATCTAATGTGTGTACAATAAGTACATTGTACCATCTAATGTGTGTACAATAAGTACATTGTACCATCTAATGTGTACAGTAAGTACATTGTACCATCTAATGTGTGTACAGTAAGTACATTGTACCATCTAATGTGTGTACAGTAAGTACATTGCACCATCTAATGTGTGTACAGTAAGTACATTGTACCATCTAATGTGTACAATAAGTACATTGTACCATCTAATGTGTGTACAGTAAGTACATTGTACCATCTAATGTGTGTACAGTAAGTACATTGCACCATCTAATGTGTGTACAGTAAGTACATTGTACCATCTAATGTGTACAATAAGTACATTGTACCATCTAATGTGTGTACAGTAAGTACATTGTACCATCTAATGTGTGTACAGTAAGTACATTGTACCATCTAATGTGTGTACAATAAGTACATTGCCATATGACATACACTGGCATAAGGTGTACAGTACAGGCACCTCCCTCCTGGCAACAGCACCCAGACACAAGAGGCCAGGAGGCCAGATTCACGAAAGCACTTACGAACCTGAGGCCAGATTCACGAAGCAGTTACGCAAGCACTTACGAACCTGAGGCCAGATTCACGAAGCAGTTACGCAAGCACTTACGAACCTGAGGCCAGATTCACGAAGCAGTTACGCAAGCACTTACGAACCTGAGGCCAGATTCACGAAGCAGTTACGCAAGCACTTACGAACCTGAGGCCAGATTCACGAAGCAGTTACGCAAGCACTTACGAACCTGAGGCCAGATTCACGAAGCAGTTACGCAAGCACTTACGAACCTGAGGCCAGATTCACGAAGCAGTTACGCAAGCACTTACGAACCTGAGGCCAGATTCACGAAGCAGTTACGCAAGCACTTACGAACCTGAGGCCAGATTCACGAAGCAGTTACGCAAGCACTTACGAACCTGAGGCCAGATTCACGAAGCAGTTACGCAAGCACTTACGAACCTGTCCATTTTTTCTCAATCTTTGGCGGCTTTGTTTACAATTATTAAACAGTTAATGAGCCCCGAAGCACCAGGAGGCTGTTTATAACAATAACAACAGTTGATTGGCAAGTTTTCATGCTTGTAAACTGTTTAATAAATGTAACCAAAGCCGTCAAAGATTGAGGAAAGATGTACACGTTCGTAAGTGCTTGCGTAAGTGCTTTCGTGAATCTGGACCCAGGAGGCAGGGCCCAGGAGCTACACCACACTCCCCCACGGACACTGGAGAGTGCCTGGCCAGGGAGCCGTGACATTCGGAGCTGCTGGCCCTTCGCGACACCCTGTTGAACGGTGGGCCGCAGACTCTTCAGCGGACAGGTGTTAGGTGCTGACGTAAGCTGGTGTAACCACAGCTGTGGTTGGTTAGAATGTCTGGATAAGGTGTAACCACTACTGTGGTTAGTTAGGACGTGTCTGGATAAGGTGTAACCACTACTGTGTTAGTTAGTGTCTGGATAAGGTGTAACCACTACTGTGTTAGGACGTGTCTGGATAAGGTGTAACCACTACTGTGTTAGGACGTGTCTGGATAAGGTGTAACCACTACTGTGTTAGGACGTGTCTGGATAAGGTGTAACCACTACTGTGTTAGGACGTGTCTGGATAAGGTGTAACCACTACTGTGTTAGGACGTGTCTGGATAAGGTGTAACCACTACTGTGTTAGTTAGTGTCTGGATAAGGTGTAACCACTACTGTGTTAGGACGTGTCTGGATAAGGTGTAACCACTACTGTGTTAGGACGTGTCTGGATAAGGTGTAACCACTACTGTGTTAGGACGTGTCTGGATAAGGTGTAACCACTACTGTGTTAGTTAGTGTCTGGATAAGGTGTAACCTCTACTGTGGTTAGTTAGGACGTGTCTGGATAAGGTGTAACCTCTACTGTGGTTAGAACGTGTCTGGATAAGCTGGTATAAACAATATACTGTAGTTTACCTCTAGATAAATACCATTTTTAAGCAAAACAAACTTCCCATTTTCAACAACTGTGTGCAGTTCCTCCGAAGAAAACGGAGTCAGTCGAAACATTAACTATTGTATTCTCCAATCAGCATAGTATTTTGTCTCTATGGTTTATTTAAATTTACCTGAGGGATACCTCTCAAGTGGTCTCCATGGGGACAAGAAGCCGGCGACTAGTCAAAGGTGGCCCCATTTCTACTGAAGAATGTTTCAAATTTAAATTGAAGTATTGAGATTTATAGCTTCGGCGGGTAGGCGGTTCCACGGGTTTCATAATTTTTATGTTAAAAGTCGGGTTCGTGCTCGACTTATGATCGAGAATTCCAGGTTCGAATCCCAGAGGGGGGGGGACAGAAATGGTTGGGGGGGCGTTCCCTATCCCCTAATGCCTCTGTCCACCTAATAATAGATTGATAAAGATTAAGCCACCCAAAAGGTGGCACGGGCATGAATAGCCCCGTAAACCTAATAGTAAATAGTTAACCAGGAATTAGTCGACTTGTCCAGAAGGGGGGGGGGAGACCTGGATATAAGCCTAACCTATAGCATATATCTAAACTGGCAGCCTGTCCCCAGACACAATAAATTATTATTAGTTTACAACTAATTAATCAAGCATTTGCACCCCATATATTCAACCCGTACTCAGACTCAAGTCCATTCCATCCAGCGGTCGACCCCATAGATAAATTCACCAATTTTAACATGCTGTTCATTCAAAATAGTAATTTTCTCAAATATAAATTAATATTATGATATATTAGCACATTGTGCATATATAGGTATAGGTTAGGTTAGGTGTTTAGGTTCTGTTGGCGAGTATTTGTATTTGTAGTACGTGGGTGAAGCATTTACAGCGTTGTGGTTCGAACACCAGTCGTCAGTGAAACACTTGTTCCGGAAGTGTTCGAACGTCAGCAGTTGTGAGTCGTGTGTAAACCGTTTTTCATTTATAAACAGCTAAGGGGTTTGGCGGGCGGATGGAATGGTCTTTAGCCTTAGTTTATGAGAACGGGCAGATATGCCTGGTTAGGCAATTTGAAAAAAACTTCAGAATACGAACATAATCTAGTACTCTTGAATCCGACAGCAACAGTTTAAATTTGAATTTAACAGAACCAACAGGATCTGGTACTCTTGAATCCGACAGCAACAGTTTAAATTTGAATTTTAGCAGAACCAACAGGACCTGGTACTCTTGAATCCAACAGCGACAGTTTAAATTCAAATTTTAGCAGAACCAACAGGATCTGGTACTCTTGAATCCTACAGCAACAGTTAAAATTTAAATTTTAGGCGAACCAACAGGATCTGGTACTCTTGAATCCTACAGCAACAGTTAAAATTTAAATTTTAGGCGAACCAACAGGATCTGGTACTCTTGAATCCTACAGCAACAGTTAAAATTTAAATTTTAGGCGAACCAACAGGATCTGGTACTCTTGAATCCGACACCAACAGTTTAAATTCAAATTTGAATAAAGCCGTTGACTATTTTCGTTATGAACGACACAGGAACATAGAGAAAACGACTCTTGGACTAGTATTAATAGGCTATTATAATTTTCCCCATTCATTACCTCACTGTTAAACCTTACCACCCTTCTTGTTATCCCCTACAACACGACCCGTCGGGCGGTTTACAACCAGGCACCAGGTTACTGGGGGAGGAGCCTCACCTGTTCGTTCCTGCACCTCTTCTTGGCCCGAAACTTCTCATCACGCCACAACACCTGTAACACAACACACCTGTCACTGTTGACAGCAGGGGGGGGGTTATACAAGACACACCTGTCACTGTTGACAGCAGGGGGGGGGGTTATACAAGACACACCTGTCACTGTTGACAGCAGGGGGGGGTATACACAACACACCTGTCACTGTTGACAGCAGGGGGGATGGTATACAACACACACCTGTCACTGTTGACAGCAGGGGGGTATACAACACACACCTGTCACTGTTGACAGCAGGAGAGGGGGAGGTACAACACACACCTGTCACTGTTGAGAGCAGGGGGGGGGTATACAAGACACACCTGTCACTGTTGACAGCAGGAGGGGGGTACGAGACACACCTGTCACTGTTGACAGCAGGGGAGGGGGAGGTACAACACACACCTGTCACTGTTGACAGCAGGGGGGGTATACAACACACACCTGTCACTGTTGACAGCAGGGGGGGGTATACAACACACACCTGTCACTGTTGACAGCAGGGGGGGTATACAACACACACCTGTCACTGTTGACAGCAGGGGGAGGTACAACACACACCTGTCACTGTTGACAGCAGGGGGGGTATACAACACACACCTGTCACTGTTGACAGCAGGGGGGGGTATACAACACACACCTGTCACTGTTGACAGCAGGGGGGTATATAACACACACCTGTCACTGTTGACAGCAGGGGGGGGGGGTGGTATACAACACACACCTGTCACTGTTGACAGCAGGGGGGGTATACAACACACACCTGTCACTGTTGACAGCAGGGGGGGGGTATACAACACACACCTGTCACTGTTGACAGCAGGGGGGGTATACAACACACACCTGTCACTGTTGACAGCAGGGGGGGGTGGTATACAACACACACCTGTCACTGTTGACAGCAGGGGGGTATACAACACACACCTGTCACTGTTGACAGCAGGAGGGGGGGGTATACAACACACACCTGTCACTGTTGACAGCAGGGGGAGGTGGTATACAACACACACCTGTCACTGTTGACAGCAGGGGGGGTATACAACACACACCTGTCACTGTTGACAGCAGGGGGGTATACAACACACACCTGTCACTGTTGACAGCAGGGGGGGGTATACAACACACACCTGTCACTGTTGACAGCAGGGGGGGGTATACAACACACACCTGTCACTGTTGACAGCAGGGGGGGTATACAACACACACCTGTCACTGTTGACAGCAGGGGGGGGTATACAACACACACACCTGTCACTGTTGACAGCAGGGGGGGGGGTATACAACACACACCTGTCACTGTTGACAGCAGGGGGGGTATACAACACACACCTGTCACTGTTGACAGCAGGGGGGGGTATACAACACACACCTGTCACTGTTGACAGCAGGGGGGGGGGGTATACAACACACACCTGTCACTGTTGACAGCAGGGGGGGGGGTGGTATACAACACACACACATGTCACTGTTGACAGCAGGGGGGGGGTATACAACACACACCTGTCACTGTTGACAGCAGGGGGGGTATACAACACACACCTGTCACTGTTGACAGCAGGGGGGGTATACAACACACACCTGTCACTGTTGACAGCAGGGGGGGTATACAACACACACCTGTCACTGTTGACAGCAGGGGGGGGGTATACAACACACACCTGTCACTGTTGACAGCAGGGGGGGTATACAACACACACCTGTCACTGTTGACAGCAGGGGGGGTATACAACACACACCTGTCACTGTTGACAGCAGGGGGGGTATACAACACACACCTGTCACTGTTGACAGCAGGGGGGGTATACAACACACACACATGTCACTGTTGACAGCAGGGGGGGGTATACAACACACACACCTGTCACTGTTGACAGCAGGGGGGGGGGGTATACAACACACACACATGTCACTGTTGACAGCAGGGGGGGTATACAACACACACCTGTCACTGTTGACAGCAGGGGGGGGGGTATACAACACACACACATGTCACTGTTGACAGCAGGGGGGGGTATACAACACACACCTGTCACTGTTGACAGCAGGGGGGGGGGGTATACAACACACACACATGTCACTGTTGACAGCAGGGGGGGGGGGTATACATCACACACACATGTCACTGTTGACAGCAGGGGGGGTATACAACACACACCTGTCACTGTTGACAGCAGGGGGGGGGTATACAACACACACCTGTCACTGTTGACAGCAGGGGGGGTATACAACACACACCTGTCACTGTTGACAGCAGGGGGGTATACAACACACACACCTGTCACTGTTGACAGCAGGGGGGGTATACAACACACACCTGTCACTGTTGACAGCAGGGGGGTATACAACACACACCTGTCACTGTTGACAGCAGGGGGGGGTATACAACACACACATGTCACTGTTGACAGCAGGGGGGGGTATACAACACACACACCTGTCACTGTTGACAGCAGGGGGGGGGTATACAACACACACACATGTCACTGTTGACAGCAGGGGGGGGGTATACAACACACACCTGTCACTGTTGACAGCAGGGGGGGGGTATACAACACACACACATGTCACTGTTGACAGCAGGGGGGGTATACAACACACACCTGTCACTGTTGACAGCAGGGGGGGTGGTATACAACACACACCTGTCACTGTTGACAGCAGGGGGGGGTATACAACACACACATGTCACTGTTGACAGCAGGGGGGGGTATACAACACACACACCTGTCACTGTTGACAGCAGGGGGGGGGGTATACAACACACACACATGTCACTGTTGACAGCAGGGGGGGGGGGGTATACAACACACACCTGTCACTGTTGACAGCAGGGGGGGTATACAACACACACCTGTCACTGTTGACAGCAGGGGGGGGGGGGTATACAACACACACACATGTCACTGTTGACAGCAGGGGGGGGGTATACAACACACACCTGTCACTGTTGACAGCAGGGGGGGTATACAACACACACACATGTCACTGTTGACAGCAGGGGGGGGGGGGTATACAACACACACACATGTCACTGTTGACAGCAGGGGGGGTATACAACACACACACCTGTCACTGTTGACAGCAGGGGGGGGGGTATACAACACACACACCTGTCACTGTTGACAGCAGGGGGGGTATACAACACACACCTGTCACTGTTGACAGCAGGGGGGTATACAACACACACCTGTCACTGTTGACAGCAGGGGGGGTATACAACACACACACCTGTCACTGTTGACAGCAGGGGGGGTATACAACACACACACATGTCACTGTTGACAGCAGGGGGGGGGTATACAACACACACACCTGTCACTGTTGACAGCAGGGGAGGGGGGTATACAACACACACCTGTCACTGTTGACAGCAGGGGGGGGTATACAACACACACCTGTCACTGTTGACAGCAGGGGGGGGGGTATACAACACACACACATGTCACTGTTGACAGCAGGGGGGGGGGGTATACAACACACACACATGTCACTGTTGACAGCAGGGGGGGTGGTATACAACACACACCTGTCACTGTTGACAGCAGGGGGGGTGGTATACAACACACACACCTGTCACTGTTGACAGCAGGGGGGGTGGTATACAACACACACACATGTCACTGTTGACAGCAGGGGGGGTATACAACACACACCTGTCACTGTTGACAGCAGGGGGGGTATACAACACACACCTGTCACTGTTGACAGCAGGGGGGGGAGGTATACAACACACACACCTGTCACTGTTGACAGCAGGGGGGGTATACAACACACACCTGTCACTGTTGACAGCAGGGGGGGGGGGGTATACAACACACACCTGTCACTGTTGACAGCAGGGGGGGGGGTGGTATACAACACACACATGTCACTGTTGACAGCAGGGGAGGTATACAACACACACCTGTCACTGTTGACAGCAGGGGGGGTATACAACACACACCTGTCACTGTTGACAGCAGGGGGGGTATACAACACACACCTGTCACTGTTGACAGCAGGGGGGTGGGTATACAACACACACATGTCACTGTTGACAGCAGGGGAGGTGGTATACAACACACACCTGTCACTGTTGACAGCAGGGGGGGTATACAACACACACCTGTCACTGTTGACAGCAGGGGGAGGTGGTATACAACACACACCTGTCACTGTTGACAGCAGGGGGGGTATACAACACACACCTGTCACTGTTGACAGCAGGGGGGGTATACAACACACACCTGTCACTGTTGACAGCAGGGGGGTATACAACACACACCTGTCACTGTTGACAGCAGGGGGGTATACAACACACACCTGTCACTGTTGACAGCAGGGGGATGGTATACAACACACACCTGTCACTGTTGACAGCAGGGGGGGTATACAACACACGCCTGTCACTGTTGACAGCAGGGGGGGGGGGTATACAACACACACCTGTCACTGTTGACAGCAGGGTGGTATACAACACACACCTGTCACTGTTGACAGCAGGGGGGGTATACAACACACACATGTCACTGTTGACAGCAGGAGGGGGGTGGTATACAACACACACCTGTCACTGTTGACAGCAGGGGGGGTATACAACACACACCTGTCACTGTTGACAGCAGGGGGCGTATACAACACACACCTGTCACTGTTGACAGCAGGGGGGGTATACAACACACACCTGTCACTGTTGACAGCAGGGGGGGTATACAACACACACCTGTCACTGTTGACAGCAGGGGGGGGGTGGTATACAACACACACCTGTCACTGTTGACAGCAGGGGGGGTATACAACACACACCTGTCACTGTTGACAGCAGGAGGGGGGGTATACAACACACACCTGTCACTGTTGACAGCAGGGGGAGGTGGTATACAACACACACCTGTCACTGTTGACAGCAGGGGGGGTATACAACACACACCTGTCACTGTTGACAGCAGGGGGGGTATACAACACACACACATGTCACTGTTGACAGCAGGGGGGTATACAACACACACCTGTCACTGTTGACAGCAGGGGGGTATACAATACACACCTGTCACTGTTGACAGCAGGGGGGGGGGTATACAACACACACACCTGTCACTGTTGACAGCAGGGGGGGGTATACAACACACACACCTGTCACTGTTGACAGCAGGGGGGGTATACAACACACACCTGTCACTGTTGACAGCAGGGGGGGTATACAACACACACACATGTCACTGTTGACAGCAGGGGGGGGGGGTATACAACACACACACATGTCACTGTTGACAGCAGGGGGGGTATACAACACACACCTGTCACTGTTGACAGCAGGGGGGGTATACAACACACACACCTGTCACTGTTGACAGCAGGGGGGTATACAATACACACCTGTCACTGTTGACAGCAGGGGGGGGGTATACAACACACACACATGTCACTGTTGACAGCAGGGGGGTGGGTATACAACACACACATGTCACTGTTGACAGCAGGGGGGGTATACAACACACACCTGTCACTGTTGACAGCAGGGGGGGTATACAACACACACACATGTCACTGTTGACAGCAGGGGGGTATACAACACACACCTGTCACTGTTGACAGCAGGGGGGTATACAATACACACCTGTCACTGTTGACAGCAGGGGGGGGGGTATACAACACACACACATGTCACTGTTGACAGCAGGGGGGGGTATACAACACACACACCTGTCACTGTTGACAGCAGGGGGGGGGTATACAACACACACCTGTCACTGTTGACAGCAGGGGGTGGGTATACAACACACACACATGTCACTGTTGACAGCAGGGGGGGGTATACAACACACACACATGTCACTGTTGACAGCAGGGGGGGTATACAACACACACACATGTCACTGTTGACAGCAGGGGGGGGGTATACAACACACACACATGTCACTGTTGACAGCAGGGGGGGGTATACAACACACACACCTGTCACTGTTGACAGCAGGGGGGGTGGTATACAACACACACCTGTAGCTGTCGTCGTGTCCGTGGATACACATTGTGCTGGGAGTTGTAATCTAGGAGGAGCCGGCTCCAGGCGTCCCTGTAGAAGACGACAACAGTGAACAGTGAACACTCCGGGGACACTGAAGCAGGGACAGTATAAACACTGAGGGACAGTATAAACACTGAGGGACAGTATAAACACTGAGGGACAGTATAAACACTGAAGCAGGGACAGTATAACACTGAGGGACAGTATAAACACTGAGGCAGGGACAGTTTAAACACTGAGGCAGGGACAGTATAAACACTGAAGCAGGGACAGTATAAACACTGAGGGACAGTATAAACACTGAAGCAGGGACAGTATAACACTGAGGGACAGTATAAACACTGAGGCAGGGACAGTATAAACACTGAGGGACAGTATAAACACTGAAGCAGGGACAGTATAAACACTGAGGGACAGTATAAACACTGAGGGACAGTATAAACACTGAAGCAGGGACAGTATAACACTGAGGGACAGTATAAACACTGAGGCAGGGACAGTATAAACACTGAGGGACAGTATAAACACTGAAGCAGGGACAGTATAAACACTGAGGGACAGTATAAACACTGAAGCAGGGACAGTATAAACACTGAGGCAGGGACAGTATAAACACTGAGGGACAGTATAAACACTGAGGCAGGGACAGTATAAACACTGAGGGACAGTATAAACACTGAAGCAGGGACAGTATAACACTGAGGGACAGTATAAACACTGAGGGACAGTATAAACACTGAGGGACAGTATAAACACTGAAGCAGGGACAGTATAACACTGAGGGACAGTATAAACACTGAGGGACAGTATAAACACTGAGGGACAGTATAAACACTGAAGCAGGGACAGTATAACACTGAGGGACAGTATAAACATTGAGGCAGGGACAGTATAAACACTGAGGGACAGTATAAACACTGAGGCAGGGACAGTATAAACACTGAGGGACAGTATAAACACTGAGGCAGGGACAGTATAAACACTGAGGCAGGGACAGTATAAACACTGAGGGACAGTATAAACACTGAAGCAGGGACAGTATAAACACTGAGGGACAGTATAAACATTGAGGCAGGGACAGTATAAACACTGAGGCAGGGACAGTATAAACACTGAGGGACAGTATAAACACTGAAGCAGGGACAGTATAAACACTGAGGGACAGTATAAACATTGAGGCAGGGACAGTATAAACACTGAGGCAGGGACAGTATAAACACTGAGGGACAGTATAAACACTGAGGCAGGGACAGTATAACACTGAGGGACAGTATAAACATTGAGGCAGGGACAGTATAAACACTGAGGCAGGGACAGTATAAACACTGAGGGACAGTATAAACACTGAAGCAGGGACAGTATAAACACTGAGGGACAGTATAAACACTGAGGGACAGTATAAACACTGAAGCAGGGACAGTATAAACACTGAGGGACAGTATAAACACTGAGGCAGGGACAGTATAAACACTGAGGGACAGTATAAACACTGAGGCAGGGACAGTATAAACACTGAGGCAGGGACAGTATAACACTGAGGCACAGTATAAACACTGAAGCAGGGACAGTATAACACTGAGGGAGGGACAGTATAAACACTGAAGCAGGCACTATATAAACACTGAGGCAGGGACAGTATAAACACTGAGGCAGGGACAGTATAAACACTGAGGCAGGGACAGTATAAACACTGAGGCAGGGACAGTATAAACACTGAGGCAGGGACAGTATAAACACTGAGGCAGGGACAGTATAAACACTGAGGCAGGGACAGTATAAACACTGAAGCAGGGACAGTGTAACACTGAGGCAGGGACAGTATAAACACTGAAGCAGGGACAGTATAAACACTGAGGCAGGGACAGTATAAACACTGAGGCAGGGACAGTATAAACACTGAGGCAGGGACAGTATAACACTGAGGGACAGTATAAACATTGAGGCAGGGACAGTATAAACACTGAAGCAGGGACAGTATAACACTGAGGGACAGTATAAACACTGATGCAGGGACAGTATAAACACTGAGGGACAGTATAAACACTGAGGCAGGGACAGTATTAACACTGAAGCAGGGACAGTATAAACACTGAAGCAGGGACAGTATAAACACTGAGGCAGGGACAGTATAAACACTGAGGCAGGGACAGTATAAACACTGAGGCAGGGACAGTATAAACACTGAAGCAGGGACAGTATAAACACTGAGGCAGGGAGAGTATAAACACTGAGGCAGGGACAGTATAAACACTGAGGCAGGGACAGTATAAACACTGAAGCAGGGACAGTATAAACACTGAGGCAGGGAGAGTATAAACACTGAGGCAGGGACAGTATATACAATGAAGCAGGGACAGTATAAACACTGAGGCAGGGACAGTATAAACACTGAGGCAGGGACAGTATAAACACTGAGGGACAGTATAAACACTGAGGCAGGGACAGTACAAACACTGAGGCAGGGACAGTATAACACTGAGGGACAGTATAACACTGAGGGACAGTATAAACACTGACGCAGGGACAGTATAAACACTGAGGGACAGTATAAACACTGAGGGACAGTATAAACACTGAGGCAGGGACAGTATAAACACTGAGGGACAGTATAAACACTGAGGGACAGTATAAACACTGAGGGACAGTATAAACACTGAGGCAGGGACAGTATAAACACTGAGGGACAGTATAAACACTGAGGCAGGGACAGTATAAACACTGAGGCAGGGACAGTATAAACACTGAGGGACAGTATAAACACTGAGGGACAGTATAAACACTGAGGCAGGGACAGTATAAACACTGAGGGACAGTATAAACACTGAGGCAGGGACAGTATAAACACTGAAGCAGGGACAGTATAAACACTGAAGCAGGGACAGTATAAACACTGAGGCAGGGACAGTATAAACACTGAAGCAGGGACAGTATAAACACTGAGGGACAGTATAAACACTGAAGCAGGGACAGTATAAACACTGAGGCAGGGACAGTATAAACACTGAAGCAGGGACAGTATAAACACTGAAGCAGGGACAGTATAAACACTGAGGCAGGGACAGTATAAACACTGAGGCAGGGACAGTATAAACACTGAGGGACAGTATAAACACTGAGGGACAGTATAAACACTGAAGCAGGGACAGTATAAACACTGAAGCAGGGACAGTATAAACACTGAAGCAGGGACAGTATAAACTCTGAGGCAGGGACACTATAAACACTGAAGCAGGGACAGTATAAACACTGAAGCAGGGACAGTATAAACACTGAGGCAGGGACAGTATAAACACTGAGGGACAGTATAAACACTGAAGCAGGGACAGTATAACACTGAGGGACAGTATAAACACTGAGGGACAGTATAAACACTGAGGGACAGTATAAACACTGAAGCAAGGACAGTATAAACACTGAGGCAGGGACAGTATAAACACTGAGGCAGGGACAGTATAACACTGAGGGACTGTATAAACACTGAGGGACAGTATAAACACTGAGGCAGGGACAGTATAAACACTGAAGCAGGGACAGTATAAACACTGAGGCAGGGACAGTATAAACACTGAAGCAGGGACAGTATAAACACTGAAGCAGGGACAGTATAAACACTGAGGCAGGGACAGTATAAACACTGAGGCAGGGACAGTATAAACACTGAGGCAGGGACAGTATAAACACTGAGGCAGGGACAGTATAAACACTGAGGGACAGTATAAACACTGAGGGACAGTATAAACACTGAGGGACAGTATAAACACTGAAGCAGGGACAGTATAACACTGAGGGGCAGTGTAAACACTGAGGCAGGGACAGTATAACACTGAGGGACAGTATAACACTGAGGGGCAGTGTAAACACTGAGGCAGGGACAGTATAACACTGAGGGACAGTATAAACACTGAAGCAGGGACAGTATAAACACTGAGGGACAGTATAAACACTGAGGGACAGTATAAACACTGAGGCAGGGACAGTATAAACACTGAGGCAGGGACAGTATAAACACTGAGGCAGGGACAGTATAAACACTGAGGCAGGGACAGTATAAACACTGAGGGACAGTATAAACACTGAGGGACAGTATAAACACTGAGGCAGGGACAGTTTAACACTGAGTCAGGGACAGTATAAACACTGAAGCAGGGACAGTATAAACACTGAGGCAGGGACAGTATAAACACTTTCGGCAGGGACAGTATAAACACTGAGGGACAGTATAAACACTGAGGCAGGGACAGTATAAACACTGAGGGACAGTATAAACACTGAGGGACAGTATAACACTGAGGGACAGTATAAA
>NC_091161.1:16696741-16766741 GCF_040958095.1 Procambarus clarkii | reverse complement strand
AGGCGCCCTGACATTATCCAATGTCACCAATTTTCTCTCAAAGCACAGATCAAAGTCTCATATTTCCCTTGCAAATTTTAGTAAAAAATATTAATTTTTGTAATTGTATACATCTCATGTGACCACAAAGAAATCACAATGGGCTGATTATGACACTGAAAAAAAATCATCTTGGGGCAGTAAGGCGACTTGAACCGTCGTTCTAGCGATTCCCAGACAGAGAAGGCGGCCTCTTTCCTTCCCTCGGAACCCCAGGAGGTTGCCGAAGCTGACCTCCATAAACTTTATCACCCACTAACGAGACCCATATCGATGGATGATATGAAAGTAGTCATAACAAGAGCTCCAGATCCCTCGGGGGATATGAGCCGAGAAGTCCGACTCCTCCCAGGTAATCCCTTGCACTCCATACTAAATGTATTCAATGTAGGGCACTGTTGGGCCATATTCCTGTCGTCTTTAAAACGGCTAAGATGATATTCACTCCCAAGCACCTGGGAGTGGGAGGCGGCTGGGATCCCGCAAGGGCGGCTGGGATCCCGCAAGGACGGCTGGGATCCCGCAAGGGCGGCTGGGATCCCGCAAGGGCGGCTGGGATCCTGTAATAATCTTCAACCCAAGTGGATCAAGCAACCGAACACGTGACAGTCAAAGCGAATATAGAACTCACCCGGACTTCGAACTGGGAAAGGAAATAAGATAAATCACCACAAATCCGGACAAGATTCAAATAAGCACAATCGATTGTCTGACTTACGCAACAGAAAACGAAGGTGGGAATCAGGGGGGACCCCAGAGCCATCTCAAACTCCACCGTCTCTGAGAAGACAGCGATGACCAAGGGGTCCCTGGCGAAGCTTTTCAGGGTTAGACAAGCCCCATCCCACCTCAAGATTCTCCTGTACAGGATGATCATAAGTAAGTATAACCTGAGCACTCTCAGTGACGCTGCACAGTACACATAACCTGTGCTCTCCCTTCCTACACACCCTCCCTCAAGAGCCCTTCACACCCTCCCTCAGGTGCCCTCCCGTGATCAATAGCAGAAATAAACTCCACATCCAAAACTCAGCAGCGGGAGTGTAATGTTTGTGTGCCGGGAGCGTGGATTAGGCGGCCATAAAGCCCTGGGCTGCTGAGGCCGGCCATAAAGCCCCGCTATCATTACGCCAGAAACATGGCCGCTGGTAAATATGGCGGCGACAGGCGCTAACGTATAGGACAGAGTTACTGCCGCGGCCCAGCGGCAGCTGCTGCCACCACCTGCCGCCACCGCCCTCTGCCACGCCCTGCCGCCACCGCCCTCTGCCACACCCTGCCGCCACCGCCCTCTATCACACCCTGCAGCCACCTCTCTCTGCCACTTGTCGGAGGTGAAGAGACGTGCACTCTCCTCGACGACAGAGAGAGCACTGTTACCCCAACCTCATTGTATACAAATATTGACACGTGGCCAGCAGAGCCCTCTGGTGGCCATCAGTGACAACCACATATTACCTACCTTGGTCTCCAGAACTGTAAATGTTAAAACGTTTATAGACGTGAGCCGCACTCTAAGGGTTAACTGCCTATGTCTGTAAAAATGAGTTGCGTGTTGGACGCGGTCGTGTTTGGGTGTGTTTTGAGTGAGCTCCCGCGGAGGTGGCCGGTGTCATGGCGGCGGCTGGAGGCGCACATGGCGTCTCTCGTACAACCATCGACGATACCTTAGAAGATGTTGGAAAACCATTACTGCATACCACAAAATTGAATCCTGAACGTCACCCGGTCATAGAAGAGGACCCCGAAGGAGAATTCATAGACAGCAAACACCATAGTAAGGCAAACAGACTGGAGGCAAAGCGCCGCCATTTATCAGAGGTAAACAGAAATGAGGCCGACGCCACGCGGCCTCAATATCCACACCCACCGCTCAACCAAGGTAGGCCAAGCTCTTCGGAGTTACAAACCTTTATCATTGCTTTTGAGGGCGAAAATGAGAATATTTTCCGAAATAGTAGGGCACAAAGCATCCTATATAATGCCATTCCCCACAAATTCGGAATCGACGTGCACGATATCAGACCAAACAAACTAAAGAACCTGATCGCAGTGGATCACAAACACAGCGCGGAACTGGAGATTTCAAACATTACTGACATCTGTGGTTACAAAGTTAGGTGTTATAAACCACTAGGAGACAGATTAGTGAAATATGTAATCCGGCATGTTGTAGACATCAGCGCAGAAGACATTAAGGCACAACTCGACACAAATGGCATCCCACTCTATGAAATAAAAAAATTTATGCGACGAACGAACGGAGAACTGAGTGATACAGGCACCGCCCTGCTTACTTTTCTGGACTACGTTCCCCCTGATAGGATTTGGTTAAACGGCTTCCTCCACAAACTAGAGGTGTATGTTCCGCGTCCCACCCAATGTTTTAAATGCAAGGGTTTTAACCATACCTCGAAGGGCTGCACTAAAGATATCAAATGTGGGAAATGCTCTGGTTCCCACTACACACAAACCTGTGCATCGGATACACTCACCTGCTCAAACTGTGGTGGCGAGCATGACATCACATTTAAACAATGTCCCTCTTACGTAGCAGCAGCAGCGAAAATGAAGGTTCCCCCTACCACCAACCTGCTATACAGCAGCGCATTAAAAAAACCTTCCTCAGCTCATCACCAACCTCTACCTCACACTCAACCACAACCTTCGCTTGTACCGGATATCCCTGTCTCCGACAATCCCGCAACCCCAGGGTCCAACCACCTCTCACAAAACGCGCAACTGAATCCTGATTTAGTTGAAACTCTCGTCACTCGCCTCGAAAATGATCTTATTGAAACGATCGTCACTCGCATCGAAAATGCACTGGAAAAGACCCTGGACCGACTCCTAACAAAATTTTTTGCCCAAGTACCACAACCCACCCCTGAGGCTGACCCAACAGACCCCCCATCAACAGTTACGGACACTGACATCCGCCCAAATAAAGCTACCAATGCTGGACACACATTGTTTGATCAGATGATGGAAAAACTCCTAATTACCTCCTTAGCGCGCCTCACCAAAACCACTCCCCAGGCTGACGTGCCACAAACCCCAACCACCAGTACCAAGAGTAAGACACAGCCCCCATCCACATCTAGGTATCCAACTCGTACCACTATGAGCGCACCAAAGAAAACAGACACATCCACAACCCAAACATCCTAAATGGCTCCCCTAACCTTCATGACTTGGAACGCAAAAAGCATCAAAACATCCCTCACAGAACTTAAACAATTCCTCTACTCATCCAAACCGGACTTAGCATTCATCACCGAATCCTGGCTCACTCCCAAACAAAATCCCGTATTTAAAAACTTTCAGATGCAGAGACTGGACAGACCCAACCGTATGGGGGGTGGTATTTTCCTTCTAACACGAAGTAATATGACATGTAAACCTGTAACACTAACGTATTTTGTGAACGGTAAATTAGAAGTTCTAGCATGCCTAATACCTTATAATGGTACACACATATCCTTTCTGGGTATATACAACCCTGGAGGCACCATAAACTCAAATGAACTGGAATTTTATCTTAACCAATTACGACACCCGATCATTGTTACAGGTGATCTCAATGCTAACCACCCCACATGGAGTAGAGGTACCCAAAATACTGCAGGCACCGATTTGTACAACTACTTGGACACTACACCATATACTCTTCTTTCGCCGCCCTACCTTGCAACCTACTTTAACTACAGAACCAATTATGAAGCCTCACTGGACATCTGCTTTGGCTCTGCACACTTTCAACATGAACTACAGTTTCATACTGGACCAGATATTGGTAGTGACCACAAACCCCTCATAATAAAATTTACTAACTTTCACCCACCAACCCACCCGCTTACGCTTCCCAAGTGGAACATAAAGTACCTAGACAAGAAAAAATGGGCTGATATTGTCCGCCTCCCAGACACAGATGAAGTAGACCCTAACAAGCGCCTGTCCACAATCACCTCGGCCATAAATTCTGCAGCCACCCAAATGCTTAAGAAAACTTCAGGACATAGGTCCAACAAACCACTTAAACCGTGGTGGAACGCGGAATGTGCACGAACAGTCGCTTTACGCCGACGAGCCATTCAAAAACAAAGACGTCAACCCTCCCTACAGAACTGGGTCAATCTCCGGCGGGCTACAGCAGCGGCCAAAAAAACCATACTATCAGCAAAACGAGCATCATGGGCAACATTCTGTGATAGCCTCACACCCACAACGCCGCACTCAAAAGTCTGGGCTACTTTTAACAGCATTAAAGGTCGCCCAACATTCCCTTCGTTCCCCCTGATGATCAACGGTTCACTCTGTCAAACACCTCAGGAGCGTGCAAGTGTTCTCGCTGAATGCCTTAAAGTTACCCTCTCAACACCCTTCCTTCATGCCCAAGAACTCTCTCTCAGACAAGAAATTGACCGTGCCATACCGCTGCCCATGCTCGGCGTCGACAACGTGTACACCTTAAGCGAGCTACGATTGGCCTTAAACCGCCTACCTCTTGGCAAGGCACCTGGAGAGGATGGAATTCCATATGAGCTCATCAAATATCTTCCACCGACTGCACACAGCACTCTTCTAAACTATTACAATCTATGCTGGACTCACGGAAATATTCCTTCACAATGGCAGACCAGCATTATTCTTCCGTTCCTTAAACCAGGAAAAGACCCATCCCAACCTGCGTCATACAGACCTATCTCCCTACTATCATGCCTCAGTAAAGTCATGGAAAGGCTAGTACATACTCGCCTCCAATGGTACCTAGAGTATAACAATATTATACCTTCACTCCAAGCTGGATTTCGACCGCAATGCTCCACGCTAGATCAAATACTCTGCCTTGAACATGAAATCCGCACCTCTCTCAGAAGCAGTAAATATTGTCTTGTTGTCTACCTAGACCTCAAAGGAGCTTTTGATAGCATTCCTCATACTTGCCTCCTCGCAAAGCTTGCACGTTTAGGCGTACAGGGAAGATTACTTTTATGGTTACAGTCCTATCTCACAAACCGGACCTCCAAAGTCTTTATACAAGGCGAGTTTTCCGATGGCATCCCAATACAAACAGGTGTCCCACAAGGCTCCATACTAAGCCCAACCCTATTTGCCGCATTCTTAGCAGATTTGCCTAACACCCATCCTGTTCACCTCTCGGCGTACGCCGACGATTTAACATTGTATTATTCAGACAATGCCCTACCAAATACAGTCTCTACAATGCAAACAGCACTGGACCACCTCATAGATTGGACACAACAATGGGGCCTTCAAGTCAGTACTACCAAAACCTGCTATCAGATTTTCACTAAAAAAAGACTACTTCATCTACCCACCCTCACAATACACAACACTCCCATCCAACACGTACGAGAACATAAATATCTTGGCATGCGCTTAGACTCCCCCTTACTTACCTGGAAAGCACACATTCAACACCTTAAACAGACGACACAACCTCGACTCGCCATACTTAAAGCCCTCACTGGCACCACCTGGGGAGCACACCATAAAATCTTGCTCCGTTTCTATACAACCTACATTCGCAGCCAACTAGACTATTGTTGCCAGGCATATGCGTCGGCGGCGCCCACTAACCTACAGAGCCTCGAGGTCATACAAAATAATGCCATGCGACTTATATGTGGCGCAATGCGTTCAACTCCAATCCTCGGACTTTACGGGGAAACAGGCCTCACAAGCCTAACCACCAGACGAGACATTATGTGTGCCAACTATCTGTCACTCTGCACCACTGCTCACCAGACACACCCATACAGATCAAAAATTAACCCAACAGTTAACCCATATAACCCCCGCTCCCCAACCATTCACTCGCAACCTTTCCTCACACGGGCTACAAATAACCTCAATATAGACCTCTCCCTACTTCAAAACTGTGAAACCCAACCTCCTGTTCCCCCCATTCCACCTTGGCTTTATACAACTCCTAATACAGCAATACAACTCGAGGACAACATTCCAAAATCTGCACCAAACTCAGCCATAGCCTCAGTCTTTGTCTCAACAATGAAAAATTGCTACCCAAATACCACAGAGATTTACACAGATGGGTCTCGCATCTTCATGAACAACGTACCCTCGGTCACTTGCGCTGTATGGATACCGGAATACCATCTCAAGCAGGGATGGCGGTTACCAAACCAACTATCTATTTTCACAGCGGAATTATATGCCTTGTATCAAGCTCTCCAAATCATCACAACATTACCAGTTGGGATATATACAATCTGTAGTGACTCCAAGAGCGCGATTCAAGCAATTTCGTACTCTTCGAAAACATGCAAGGAGATTGTCTACCCATGCCTTCAACTTCTTCACAAACATCAATTGAACGGTTATGACACCTCTATCCAATGGGTCCCAGCACATTGTGGTATTCTCCATAATGAACTGGTAGACCAACTAGCCAAAGCAATGCACGACACGCCTCACCTCACCCGTCATCCAATTCCCCATGTTGCACGTAAAGGAGCCTTCAAAGATACCATCTCCCAGGATTTTGCAACAAACTGGAAAACGTTATGCTCACCTTTGCACTATGGGTCCATTAAAAAGAAATGGGAAACTTGGAAACATGTCCGATATAAAAGCAGAGAAATTGATGTAACGATGACCAGATTAAGGCTGGGACACACCAAACTAGCAGCACACAGCTCTAAGTACAGAACAGACATCAACGAACTCTGTACTCACTGTCAGGTGCCTGAAACAGTCGAACACTATCTCCTGCACTGCTTCCGACATTATAGTGCCAGAGTAAATTTCAAACAAGTCTTTATCGCACTTAAAATACCCTTTACCATCGAGCATATATTAGGAGGCGGTGACCACTCGTCACAAGAAAAATACCAAATAGTCAGAGCACTGGCTAAATATCTCCAATCGACCAACAAATTGGGTCACATCTGACCCGCGCCACATTTATACCTGGCGCCACCAACAGCTAAACACAGAAAACAACTACCTCGTCGCAACACCAAGGATCAGCTGACGCCATAAACACAACACACCGCCCTACGGTGCGGCAAGTCTCCCTCTAACACACACCTCTGTTTTAATCACCGTTCCTCTATCTACAGCACAAAGCAACAAGCACCTTGGTAGCTCCGATCGTCTTCAACATAAAAGCGTCCAACAACATCAGTACTGGTGCAGTCATCGGGAGGACAAACCCTTCATGCAAACTGCACCTACTATCAACAAGAAGAAGATGTCTGTAATTGATTTGCAAAAAATACTGTATAACTGCTGTTCGACAAAATAAGTTGTCTATCATGACTTGTAACAAGTAAGGACATGAAGCTATCCACCCATAACATGGTGGATGGGAAGGGCCTATCCACCCATAACATGGTGGATGGGAAGGAGCTATCCACCCATAACATGATGGATGGGAAGGAGCTATCCCCCCATAACATGGTGGATGGGAAGGAGCTATACACCCATAACATGGTGGATGGTTAGGGCCTATCCACCCATAACATGATGGATGAGGAGCTATCCGCCCATAACATGGTGGATGGGAAGGAGCTATCCCCCCATAACATGGTAGATGGGAAGGAGCTATCCCCCCATAACATGGTTGTTACGGCCCTCTCGGGACGCAACGGGGTTCTCACTCTGATGTTGTTAGAGGAAGTTGTATCCGACACCAAGCCAGTAGTGGCTTTCAAGGGATGTGATCCGTGACGCAAGAAACTTAAAGGGGGAAGGGAAAGAAAGGTAAGAACTTAAGACTATAATTGTTACCATCACCAAAATAAATAATATATATAAAAGAGTGCACAGGGGGAGGGGTATTAACACTGTACAGGGGAAATGCACAATCGTCTTCTGCTGAAGACTCTGGATGCCGACTCTCGGTGCTGAGTCCTCGGTGCTTTCGTGGTCCCTCGACGAATCCTTCGACCAAGCTGAGTCTACCCCAAACACAGGCCAGCCAAAACACAGGTCCACTGGGGGCACCGCCGTGGAGGCTGTCAACCACACGACCAGCAGGTCTGCTGGCAGGTTCCGGATCAGCAAGGCTGGTCAGGCCACTCCACGAACGATATAAGGGTAACGCCCTAGACAGGAGCCTCGTGTGATGCCACAAATCACTCTCCTGTCCTCAATACCCCAGTGGATAAACGTCTCCAGTAGTCGGTCCCGGGAACGACGATCCTTTCAACTGCCTCTTCACTGGCAGGGTAACACCACAGTGTTCTTCCGGGGGACGACTTCACAGCTGCTACAGCAAAGCACAAGATATGGGGACGGCTGCCTTGGGTAGACTGACTCAACTTCCATCACAGCAGTCCCAGGTCGACTCTGTAAGCAGACACGTCATCAATAACAGGGACACTAAAACACCTCACTTACAGGCTCAGACACAAACGCCCGACATATCCACTCCATAGATGGCGTTGTAGTCTGAGCACCACCTCACCAGAGGTCAGCGGCGGCGGTGTTGAGTGCTGAACGGGACTGGAAACTGGCCCTCGTAGCTAGTACACCTCGTCCTCACCAGGTGTCGTCGTCCGTTTGGAGGGGGTTTCGGGAGCTGACCCACAGATGGCGCGGTCGTCACTGCTCCGTGCTCGGACGCTGGATCCGGGTTCGTAACAATGGTGGATGGGAAGGGCCTATCCACCCATAACATGGTGGATGGGAAGGAGCTATCCACCCATAACATGGTGGATAGGAAGGGCCTATCCACCCATAACATGGTGGATGGGAAGGGCTTATCCACCCATAACATGGTAGATGGGAAGGAGCTATCCACCCATAACATGGTGGATGGGAAGGAGCTATCCACCCATAACATGGTGGATGGGAAGGGCCTATCCACCCATAACATGGTGGATAGGAAGAGCCTATCCACCCATAACATGGTGGATGGGAAGGAGCTATCCACCCACAACATGGTGGATGGGAAGGAGCTATCCACCCATAACATGGTGGATGGGAAGGAGCTATCCACCCATAACATGGTGGATGGGAAGGAGCTATCCACCCATAACATGGTGGATGGGAAGGAGCTATCCACCCATAACATGGTGGATGGGAAGGAGCTATCCACCCATAACATGGTGGATGGGAAGGAGCTATCCACCCATAACATGGTGGATGGGAAGGAGCTATCCACCCATAACATGGTGGATGGGAAGGGCCTATCCACCCACAACATGGTGGATGGGAAGGGCCTATTCATCCATAACATGGTGGATGGGAAGGAGCTATCCACCCATAACATGGTGGATGGGAAGGAGCTATCCACCCATAACATGGTGGATGGAAAGGAGCTATCCACCCACAACATGGTGGATGGGAAGGGCTTATCCACCCACAACATGGTGGATGGGAAGGAGCTATCCACCCATAACATGGTGGATAGGAAGGGCCTATCCACCCATAACATGGTGGATGGGAAGGAGCTATCCACCCATAACATGGTGGATGGGAAGGAGCTATCCACCCATAACATGGTGGATGGTTAGGGCCTATCCACCCATAACATGGTAGATGGGAAGGGCCTATCCACCCATAACATGGTGGATGGGAAGGGCCTATCCCCCCATAGCATGGTGGATGGGAAGAAGCTATCCACCCAAAACATGGTGGATGGGAAGGAGCTATCCACCCATAACATGGTGGATGGGAAGGAGCTATCCACCCATAACATGGTGGATGGGAAGGAGCTATCCACCCATAACATGGTGGATGGGAAGGAGCTATCCACCCATAACATGGTAGATGGGAAGGGACTATCCACCCATAACATGGTGGATGGGAAGGAGCTATCCACCCATAACATGGTGGATGGGAAGGAGCTATCCACCCATAACATGGTGGATGGGAAGGAGCTATCCACCTATAACATGGTGGATGGAAAGGAGCTATCCACCCACAACATGGTGGATGGGAAGGGCTTATCCACCCACAACATGGTGGATGGGAAGGAGCTATCCACCCACAACATGGTGGATGGGAAGGGCTTATCCACCCATAACATAGTGGATGGGAAGGAGCTATCCACCCATAACATGGTGGATGGGAAGGAGCTATCCACCCATAACATGGTGGATGGGAAGGGCCTATCCGCCCACAACATGGTGGATGGGAAGGAGCTATCCACCCATAACATGGTGGATGGGAAGGGCCTATCCACCCATAACATGGTGGATGGGAAGGAGCTATCCACCCATAACATGGTGGATGGGAAGGAGCTATCCACCCATAACATGGTGGATGGGAAGGGCCTATCTACCCATAACATGGTGGATGGGAAGGAGCTATCCACCCATAACATGGTGGATGGGAAGGAGCTATCCACCCATAACATGGTGGATGGGAAGGAGCTATCCACCCATAACATGGTGGATGGGAAGGGCCTATCCACCCATAACATGGTGGATGGGAAGGGCCTATCCACCCATAACATGGTGGATGGGAAGGGCCTATCCACCCATAACATGGTGGATGGGAAGGGCCTATCCACCCATAACATGGTGGATGGGAAGGGCCTATCCACCCATAACATGGTGGATGGGAAGGGCCTATCCACCCATAACATGGTGGATGGGAAGGGCCTATCCACCCATAACATGGTGGATGGGAAGGGCCTATCCACCCATAACATGGTGGATGGGAAGGAGCTATCCACCCATAACATGGTGGATGGGAAGGAGCTATCCACCCATAACATGGTGGATGGGAAGGAGCTATCCACCCATAACATGGTGGATGGGAAGGGCCTATCCACCCATAACATGGTGGACAACGAGAAGGTAAGACACCATTACTGAAGCACATGGTTACCATGCTAAGCTAACATGTGTGTACACAAAGCTAACATGTGTTTACACAAAGCTAACATGTGTGTACACAATCAAACACAGGGGGTCACTCTCAATCTGGGGACTCCACTGATTGGGTAATCACCCAATCCGGGAATTGGGTGATTACCTGCTAATCACCATGACATGGTACCATGACCCGATGACGAAACCATCTTCTCCTACTAAGCACGTTGCTTTTCTCTCGTATGCGTTACATACGGCCAAAAAGGGTCGTACTAAAAAATGGAAGCGGCTCGCGAAAGTGAAGTACTGTCCCGTTTTCTGTTTTGGGTCCTCTGGTAGGTTAGGATAAGGGCACTTTACATTGACCGCTCAAATCACTCCCACTGAGTCACAGACGAGTCTTTAAGTATGACACTGAGTTATTACGAGTTGAATCATCACACTAGCCAGTCCGTCCTCCAAATAAAGACCCAAAGTTCATTCCATCCGCCCGCCAAACCCCTTAGCTGTTTATGAATGAAAAGCGGTTTACACACGACTCACAACTGCTGACGTTCGAACACTTCCGGAACAAGTGCTTCACTGACGACTGGTGTTCGAACCACAACGCTGTAAATGCTTCACCCACGTACTACAAATACAAATAATCGCCAACAGAACCTAAACACCTAACCTAACCTATGCCTATATATGCACAATATGCTAATATATTATAATATTAATTTATACTTGAGAAAATTCCCGTTTTGAATGAACAGCATGTTAAAATTGATGAATGCGTCTGTGGGGTCGACCGCTGAATGTAATGGACTTGAGTCGAGGACGGGTTGTGTGAGTCGTGTGTAAACCGCTTTTCATTCATAAACAGGGGGTTTGGCGGGTGCATGGAATCACTTTTGGATCTTTGTTTGGAGGACGGGCTGTAAAATTCATGAAATTTAACGCTCGTCTTTGGGGTCGACCGCTGGATGGAATGGTCTGAGGACGGGTCGAGTTCACCACACTGGCTTCTCAGTACCTTATCACACGCAGCTCTTCGGTAACTATCCACCTTGTCTCAGACGAACCTAATTGGAGACCGCTTGTTTACTCTCTTCTGACAGCATGCTGGACTTGTGATCCTGTGGTCCCGGGTTCGATCCCGGACGCCGGCGAGAAACAATGGGCAGAGTTTCTTTCACCCTATGCCCCTGTCACCTAGCAGTAAAATAGGTACATGGGTGTTAGTCAGCTGTCACGGGCTGCTTCCTGGGGGTGGAGGCCTGGTCGAGGACCGGGCCGCGGGGACACTAAAGCCCCGAAATCATCTCAAGATAACCTCAAGAAGAAGATAACAGTATTTGCAGTTCAATCCTTCTTCAGATGTTATCCCATCAATCCTGCAATCACCAGTCATTCAGTTCTGGTTTTTACAGATACAAAAATCACTTAAATTACTGATGACTTAGGAAAGAGGCTGCCTTTTTGAGCGCGAAAACAACGTCCTTCCCGTACAAAGTCTTTAACTCGAATCCCTCACTGGTCTCCGGTTGGTGTCTTGGGAGACTCCATGACGTCATGGGCTGACAACCAATCAGAACACTAGGCCTCCCTAACTCGACTGCAGATGGAAAATGATTGGAAGCGACACTGTGCTGGCTTTTCCCGCCACAGCTAGTTCCGCGGCGTCTCACCAGAGAGCGCCACCATCGCAAGCGGGAAAATGGCGAGATTTTGCGGTCAGCTGGGACAACGGTTTGAATAGGCCTTCTGCCTCTCAATCACTTGCCTCATAATCAAATGACTTAGGTCGACGCTGGCAAACTTTCTGTTGAACTACTCTTTGCATGAGAGATCTGTTGACATTAAACATGACACATATCAGACAAGATTTAAGGAACTAAGGATCTAAGGTTTCAACCCTTTTAACCCTGTCGTAGCTCAGTCGATTAAGGCAGTGTCTGGGATGCTCCCGGACGCAGGTTCGAATCCTCGTCACGGCCCTTGTGGATTTGTTCAAGATCTAAGGAAGTTGTGCCATGCCAGCACACCTACGAGAGACTCTTACACCAAGAGCTTGGGCACTGGGAGACAATTCTCTCACAAACGAGGCTCTGAGCCTGTTATCTTAAACGGGTTAACGTTGTAGTGCGTTGATTTTATCACCATAATCGCTCCTACCGTTCACAGATACCACCATGAGCCTCACGCCCATAAATGAGGCTGATGGTGGTTCCACCACAACTACCACAACTACCAACACCTCCACCATCCCCTCCTACGCCTTCCAGTACCAACCACAACTACCAACACCTCCACCATCCCCTCCTACGCCTTCCAGTACCAACCACAACTACCAACACCTCCACCATCCCCTCCTACGCCTTCCAGTACCAACCACAACTACCAACACCTCCACCATCCCCTCCTACGCCTTCCAGTACCAACCACAACTACCAACACCTACACCATCCCCTCCTACGCCTTCCAGTACCAACCACAACTACCAACACCTCCACCATCCCCTCCTACGCCTTCCAGTACCAACCACAACTACCAACACCTCCACCATCCCCTCCTACGCCTTCCAGTACCAACCACAACTACCAACACCTCCACCATCCCCTCCTACGCCTTCCAGTACCAACCACAACTACCAACACCTCCACCATCCCCTCCTACGCCTTCCAGTACCAACCACAACTACCAACACCTCCACCATCCCCTCCTACGCCTTCCAGTACCAACCACAACTACCAACACCTCCACCATCCCCTCCTACGCCTTCCAGTACCAACCACAACTACCAACCTCCTTCCTACCACTTGCTACAACCATCCCCACCCACCACCACACTGACGGGGTCTTCAGTGCCCCCTGATGTGTCTCAAGATGTCTCAAGATGTCTCAAGATGTTCCCCCTTGCACATCCATTAAAAACTGTTCCACCAAAAACGGGGAGTCGGTCGGCCGAGCGGACAGCACGCTGGACTTGTGATCCTGTGGTCCCGGGTTCGATCCCGGGCGCCGGAGAGAAACAATGGGCAGAGTTTCTTTCACCCTATGCCCCTGTTACCTAGCAGTAAAATAGGTACCTGGGTGTTAGTCAGCTGTCACGGGCTGCTTCCTGGGGGTGGAGGCCTGGTCGAGGACCGGGCCGCGGGGGCACTAAAGCCCCGAAATCATCCCAAGATAACCTCAAGATAACCCATTCCTTATTTTAATCATGTAACGTTACATGAACCTGTAGCATATACTTACATGTACCATATGTATATTAAGGCACACTGTGGACCTATTGGTCCAAAGCATTTCTTATTTATGTAGTAAGAATATGTAGTCTCGGTAGAATATGTAGAATTTATGTATTCTCAGTGTATTAAGAATATGACCCTAAGTCGCGTCGAAATCTCCAAGCCAGCAGCAAATATATATTATATTTAAAATATACAGTTCTGAACACATTCTTTTAAAGAACAGTCATGAGGCTTCGAATATTCCTGTTCAATCATGTCACTCCGCCATAGAGGCGACATTAGACCACAACACTGTGTATAAGTGACCTTAAGGATAGCACTTACTTCATCTTTAACTCCTAAATTCTTAGTTTATCCTTTGTATCTATGTAAGTATCCCGAAATCATTTTTGTTTCCTCATTAAAAACTCATTAGTGTCCAGGTGTGAAATTTCTATTATCTCTTACGCTGGAAATCCCAAATCTTTCAAATGATATATTTTTGGTTAATTCATCTTTGTGGGCCTGACAGCTGAGTGGAGAACGCTAGGGATTCGTAGTCCAGAGGTTCCGGGTTCAATCCCCAGTAGAAGCGGAAATAAATGGGCAATGGTTTCTGTCACTGTGACGCCCCTGTTCACCTAGCAGTAAATAGGTACCTGGGAGATAGACAGCTGCTACGGGCTGCTTCCTGGGGGTTGAGGACCGGGCCGCGGGGGACACTAAAGCCCCGAAATCATCTCAAGATAACCACAACAAGATAACCACACCAGGTGGTATCTATCACATGCATATGACTTCACCAAAATATTGCACCATACACATAATTACACATTCACAAAAATGTCCACTTACACATGATGCACTTACACATGATGCAGTTACACATGATGCAGTTACACATGATGCACTTACACATGATGCACTTACACATGATGCAGTTACACATGATGCACTTACACACGATGCACTTACACACGATGCACTTACACACGATGCACTTACACATGATGCACTTACATACGATGCACTTACACATGATGCACTTACACATGATGCACTTACACACGATGCACTTACACATGATGCACTTACACATGATGCACTTACACACGATGCACTTACACATGATGCACTTACACATGATGCACTTACACATGATGCACTTACACATGATGCACTTACACATGATGCACTTACACATGATGCACTTACACATGATGCACTTACAGAAACGCTAAATCTACACAGAACTAGCAACATAGAGAGCTCGAGAACCACACACTAGAAGGTGAAGGGACGACGACGTTTCGGTCCGCCCTGGACCACTATCAAGTCCACTGTGATAGGACCGAGTTGGTTTTGATTTCGCTACTTGGAACCGAAATATGCAGGTAGCACGGGCTATGGAGAGCCCGTAAGGAAGCAAGGGAGGCACGGGCATTCAGTAAGGCAAGAGAGAGAGAGAGAGGTAAGGTGCAGGAAAGAGGAAATTCTTAGGGGAAGGTAAGAAGGGAAGCTGGTTGGCCGAGCGGACAGCACGCTGGACTTGTGATCCTGTGGTGCTGGGTTCTATCCCAGGCGTCGGCGAGAAACAATGGGCAGAGTTTCTTTCACCCTATGCCCCTGTTACCTAGCAGTAAAATACGTACCTGGGTGTTAGTCACCTGTCACGGGCTGCTTCCTAGGGGTGGAGGCCTGGTCGAGGACCGGGCCGCGGGGACACTAAAAGCCCCGAAATCATCTCAAGATAACCTCAAGATAAGAAGAAGAACACGGCGAAAGGTATGGATGGAGTCTAAGAATGGGAACGTAAGAATACGAGGAGAAAGATTACATTACAAGGAATATGTTGTATTAGAGGTTAGGGCCAAAGATAACCTCTAATCTCTATATGGTGCAGTCGACATTCACAAAAAAAAAAAAATACACTAATGCATTGCAGTCAATGAGATTCACATACAAATTTGATAGAGTGGAGGAATACAATTACTGAGATTCATAGAAAAATTTGATTTACCAATCACGAAGAGTGGAGATTCACATACAAATTTGATATACCAATCGTGAAGCGCTGAGATTCACATACAAACTGGATATCCCAATTACGAAGCGTGGAGATTCACATACAAATTTGATATACCAATCGCGAAGCGCTGAGATTCACATACAAACTGGATATCCCAATTACGAAGCGTGGAGATTCACATACAAATTTGATATACCAATCGCGAAGCGCTGAGATTCACAAACAAACTGGATATCCCAATTACGAAGCATGGAGATTCACATACAAATTTAATATACCAATCGCGAAGCGCTGAGATTCACATACAAACTGGATATCCCAATTACGAAGCGTGGAGATTCACATACAAATTTGATATACCAATCGCGAAGCGCTGAGATTCACATACAAACTGGATATCCCAATTACGAAGCGTGGAGATTCACATACAAATTTGATATACCAATCGCGAAGAGTGGAGATTCACATACAAATTTGATATACCAATCGCGAAGCGCTGAGATTCACATACAAACTGGATATCCCAATTACGAAGCATGGAGATTCACATACAAATTTGATATACCAATCGCGAAGAGTGGAGATTCACATACAAATTTGATATACCAATCACGAAGCGCTGAGATTTACCAATTTGATATCCCAATTACGAAGCGTGACAATAAACAAAATGCTTCGTGTTTGTCCCATTTTACACTACTGTAGAGTTGTGGTAGTGCCGAATGGTGGTTGCGGCGTGGTGCGGGTACTTACCGGGTATGGTAGTGCGGATGCGGGTAGTTGCTAGGTGTGGTAGCAGGGGGATACAAGTGGTAGCGAGGTGACTGCCGGGGTAGCAGGAAGGTGGGATAATGTGGGAGGTAGTGTGAGTGTACGGAGCTGTGTGGTAAACGCCGGTGTGTAGGTTGAAGGTGGCCTAGAAGGGGCGCGGCCAGGCGACAATATCACACCTCCCCGCGAAGCTTTACGGCCGCCGCTCCTGCTGAAAAACATCGCCCCCTGGCCAACTTTTTGCCTCTCCAGTATACTGCCCTCTAATGGATTTTAAATTGTTGAGCTCTTTTCAGCCTCTATACTTATTGCCTCATATACCAGGGCATTTTTTTCCCTTGTAAAATATACGCGGATGAATGGGTAACCTTGAGTCCTTGTGTTGCGCGTTGCGTCAGTGTTGCTTGTTGCGTCAGTGTTGCTTGTTGCGTCAGTGTTGCTTGTTGCGTCAGTGTTGCTCGTTGCGTCAGTGTTGCTTGTTGCGTCAGTGTTGCTTGTTGCGTCAGTGTTGATTGTTGCGTCAGTGTTGCTTGTTGCGTCAGTGTTGCTTGTTGCGTCAGTGTTGCTTGTTGCGTCAGTGTTGCTTGTTGCGTCAGTGTTGCGCGTTGCGTCAGTGTTGCGCGTTGCGTCAGTGTTGCGCGTTGCATCAGTGTTGGTCGTTGCGCCAGTGTTGGTCGTTGCGTCAGTGTTGCTAGTTGCGTCAGTGTTGCTAGTTGCGTCAGTGTTGCTAGTTGCGTCAGTGTTGTTTGTTGCGTCAGTGTTGCTAGTTGCGTCAGTGTTGGTCGTTGCGTCAGTGTTGCTAGTTGCGTCAGTGTTGCTAGTTGCGTCAGTGTTGCTAGTTGCGTCAGTGTTGTTTGTTGCGTCAGTGTTGCTAGTTGCGTCAGTGTTGCTTGTTGCGTCAGTGTTGCTTGTTGCGTCAACGACGGCGACATGGCAGATGCGCTCTAGCTGAGAGAGACAGCCCCCCAGCTGAGAGAGACAGCCCCCAGCTGAGAGAGACAACCCCCCAGCTGAGAGAGACAGCCCGCCAGCTGAGAGAGACAGCCCCCCAGCTGAGAGAGACAGCCCCCCAGCTGAGAGAGACAGCCCCCTAGCTGAGAGAGACAGCCCCCCAGCTGAGAGACAGCCCCCCAGCAGAGAGACAGCCCCCCAGCAGAGAGACAGCCCCCCAGCTGAGAGAGACAGCCCCCCAGCAGAGAGACAGCCCCCCAGCTGAGAGACACAGACCCCCAGCTGAGAGAGACAGCCCCCCAGCTGAGAGAGACAGCCCCCAGCTGAGAGAGCCAGCCTCCCAGCTGAGAGAGACAGCCCCCCAGCTGGGAGAGACAGAGCCCCAGCTGAGACAGCCCCCAGCTGAGAGACACAGCCCCTAGCTGAGAGAGCCAGCCTCCCAGCTGAGAGAGACAGCCCCCCAGCTGAGAGAGACAGCCCCCCCAGCTGAGAGAGACAGCCCCCCAGCTGAGAGAGACAGCCCCCCAGCTGAGAGAGACAGCCCCCCAGCTGAGAGAGACAGCCCCCCAGCTGAGAGAGACAGCCCCCCAGCTGAGAGAGACAGCCCCCAGCTGAGAGAGACAGCCCCCCAGCTGAGAGAGACAGCCCGCCAGCTGAGAGAGACAGCCCGCCAGCTGAGAGAGACAGCCATCAGCTGAGAGAGACAGCCCCCCAGCTGAGAGAGACAGCCCCCCAGCTGAGAGAGACAGCCCCCCAGCTGAGAGAGACAGCCCCCAGCTGAGAGAGACAGCCCCCCAGCTGAGAGAGACAGCCCCCCCAACTGAGAGAGACAGCCCCCAGCTGAGAGACAGCCCCCAGCTGAGAGAGACAGCCCCCCAGCTGAGAGAGACAGCCCCAGCTGAGAGAGACAGTCCCCCAGCTGAGAGAGACAGCCCCCCAGCTGAGAGAGACAGCCCCCAGCTGAGACACAGCCCCCAGCTGAGAGAGACAGCCCCCCAGCTGAGAGAGACAGCCCCCAGCTGAGACACAGCCCCCAGCTGAGACAGACAGCCCCCGAGCTGAGAGACAGCCCCCAACTGAGAGAGACAGCCCCCCAGCTGAGAGAGACAGCCCCCCAGCTGAGAGAGACAGCCCCCAGCTGAGACACAGCCCCCCAGCTGAAAGAGACAGCCCCCGAGCTGAGAGACAGCCCCCCAACTGAGAGAGACAGCCCCCCAGCTGAGAGAGACAGCCCCCAGCTGAGACACAGCCCCCCAGCTGAGAGAGACAGCCCCCAGCTGAGACACAACCCCCCAGCTGAGAGACACAGACCCCCAGCTGAGAGACACAGACCCCCAGCTGAGAGAGACAGCCCCCAGCTGAGACACAGCCCCCCAGCTGAGAGAGACAGCCCCCAGCTGAGACACAGCCCCCCAGCTGAGAGAGACAGCCCCCGAGCTGAGAGACACAACCCCCCAGCTGAGACACAGCCCCCCAGCTGAGAGAGACAGTCCCCCAGCTGAGAGAGACAGCCCCCAGCTGAGAGAGACAGACCCCCAGCTGAGAGAGACAGCCCCCAGCTGAGACACAGCCCCCCAGCTGAGAGAGACAGCCCCCAGCTGAGACACAGCCCCCCAGCTGAGAGAGACAGCCCCCGAGCTGAGAGACACAACCCCCCAGCTGAGAGAGACAGCCCCCCAGCTGAGAGAGACAGCCCCCAGCTGAGAGAGACAGACCCCCAGCTGAGAGAGACAGCCCCCAGCTGAGACACAGCCCCCCAGCTGAGAGAGACAGCCCCCAGCTGAGACACAGCCCCCCAGCTGAGACACAGCCCCCCAGCTGAGAGAGACAGCCCCCAGCTGAGAGACACAGCCCCCGAGCTGAGAGACAGCCCCCCAGCTGAGAGAGACAGCCCCCGAGCTGAGAGACACAACCCCCCAGCTGAGAGAGACAGCCCCCCAGCTGAGAGAGACAGCCCCCAGCTGAGAGAGACAGACCCCCAGCTGAGAGAGACAGCCCCCAGCTGAGACACAGCCCCCCAGCTGAGAGAGACAGCCCCCAGCTGAGACACAGCCCCCCAGCTGAGAGAGACAGCCCCCGAGCTGAGAGACACAACCCCCCAGCTGAGAGACACAGCCCCCCAGCTGAGAGAGACAGTCCCCCAGCTGAGACACAGCCCCCAGCTGAGAGAGACAGCCCCCCAGCTGAGAGAGACAGCCCCCAGCTGAGAGAGACAGACCCCCAGCTGAGAGAGACAGCCCCCAGCTGAGACACAGCCCCCCAGCTGAGAGAGACAGCCCCCAGCTGAGACACAGCCCCCCAGCTGAGACACAGCCCCCCAGCTGAGAGAGACAGCCCCCAGCTGAGAGACACAGCCCCCGAGCTGAGAGACAGCCCCCCAGCTGAGAGAGACAGCCCCCCAGCTGAGAGAGACAGCCCCCGAGCTGAGAGACACAACCCCCCAGCTGAGACACAGCCCCCCAGCTGAGACACAGCCCCCCAGCTGAGAGACAGCTCCCAGCTGAGACACAGCCCCCCAGCTGAGAGAGAGAGCCCCCAGCTGAGAGAGACAGCCCCCAGCTGAGAGAGACAGCCCCCCAGCTGAGACACAGCCCCCCAGCTGAGAGAGACAGCCCCCAGCTGAGAGACACAGCCCCCGAGCTGAGAGACAGCCCCCCAGCTGAGAGAGACAGCCCCCCAGCTGAGAGAGACAGCCCCCGAGCTGAGAGACACAACCCCCCAGCTGAGACACAGCCCCCCAGCTGAGACACAGCCCCCCAGCTGAGAGACAGCCCCCAGCTGAGACACAGCCCCCCAGCTGAGAGAGACAGCCCCCAGCTGAGAGAGACAGCCCCCAGCTGAGAGAGACAGCCCCCCAGCTGAGAGAGACAGCCCCCCAGCTGAGAGAGACAGCCCCCAGCTGAGACACAGCCCCCCAGCTGAGAGAGACAGCCCCCAGCTGAGGGAGACGACACAAGAACCATCCCAACAGAAAATAGAGAGTAAAAACCCGCCATGTTTATTAGCGCGAGAAAAAAGTCATATTTGTGGAGGCATAAGAACCGGGCCGACAAATTATCAGCGCGTCCGCCAACTTTATTTCGCGTCCGCCAACTTTATTTCGCGATTAATCTTCCCGGCGACCAAATTGCGAAAATAGGATTTAGGATACTAAAAATTACATGGAGTATTTATTTCAAAATTTTTTTTTTGAGAGGGGGGGGGGCTATTCGCATTTTTTTTTTAGGATGTAGGTTAGGTTAGGTTCATGCAGGTCGGCGTTCAATCCCCCGAGACCGTCCACAAGTGGTTGGGCACTTGGACAGTCCCGTCCCATCCCATAATCCTCATCCTGGTCCCTTACAAGTGATATATATACTCGTAATAGCTTCCTACATTCTCCTGATAATTCCCTTCCCTTCCTCTGATATTTGTGTAGGAAATATTCCCATAATAACTTGCAATAAATCAATTTTAATCATAAAATAAGACTGTCATAAGTAGTCACGTTCATCATTCAATAAGTAGCACGGGCTATGGTGAGCCCGTGTGAACTCTTCTAATTTGGAAGAAGGTGCCCAGGCGACCTTAAAGGCGCCATTAACACAATAATTAAAGCAAGTACAACCTCTAGGACCTCAAATTAGGCAACCTTCACCCCCAAGCTGAGAGCTAAGCGACGCTTATGACTCCATTTGAGTGCATACAGATCTGACTTGGGGGTCAGTCCATAGCTGTTTAAACCAATCAAAACTAATTATAAATCCACAGGAGTGGATTTATAATTAGTTATAAATCACCCCCAGGCAGGAGTGGACCAACATGGTCCACATAACCCCCCCCAGGCAGGAGTGGACCAACATGGCCCACATAACCCCCCCCAGGCAGGAGTGGACCAACATGGTCCACATACCCCCCCCAGGCAGGAGTGGACCAACATGGCCCACATAACCCCCCCCCCCAGGCAGGAGTGGACCAACATGGTCCACATACCCCCCCCAGGCAGGAGTGGACCAACATGGTCCACATCCCCCCCCCAGGCAGGAGTGGACCAACATGGTCCACATAACCCCCCCAGGCTGGAGTGGACCAACATGGTCCACATACTCCCCCCAGGCAGGAGTGGACCAACATGGCCCACATAACCCCCCCCAGGCAGGAGTGGACCAACATGGTCCACATACCCCCCCAGGCAGGAGTGGACCAACATGGCCCACATTACCCCCTCCCAGGCAGGAGTGGACCAACATGGTCCACATACCCCCCCAGGCAGGAGTGGACCAACATGGTCCACATCCCCCCCAGGCAGGAGTGGACCAACACATGGTCCACATACCCCCCCAGGCAGGAGTGGACCAACATGGTCCACATAACCCCCCCCCCCAGGCAGGAGTGGACCAACATGGTCCACATACCCCCCCCCAGGCAGGAGTGGTCCAACATGGCCCACATAACCCCCCCCCCCAGGCAGGAGTGGACCAACATGGTCCACATAACCCCCCCCAGGCAGGAGTGGACCAACATGGTCCACATAACCCCCCCAGGCAGGAGTGGACCAACATGGTCCACATAACCCCCCCCAGGCAGGAGTGGACCAACATGGTCCACATAACCCCCCCCCAGGCAGGAGTGGACCAACATAGTCCACATAACCCCCCCCAGGCAGGAGTGGACCAACATGGTCCACATAACCCCTCCCCCAGGCAGGAGTGGACCAACATGGTCCACATAACCCCCCCCCCAGGCAGTAGTGGACCAACATGGTCCACATAACCCCCCCCAGGCAGGAGTGGACCAACATGGTCCACATACCCCCCCAGGCAGTAGTGGACCAACATGGTCCACATAACCCCCCCCAGGCAGTAGTGGACCAACATGGTCCACATAACCCCTCCCCCAGGCAGGAGTGGACCAACATGGTCCACATAACCCCCCCCAGGCAGGAGTGGACCAACATGGTCCACATACCCCCCCAGGCAGTAGTGGACCAACATGGTCCACATAACCCCCCCAGGCAGGAGTGGACCAACATGGTCCACATAACGCCCCCCCAGGCAGGAGTGGACCAACATGGCCAACATACCCCCCCCCAGGCAGGAGTGGACCAACATGGTCCACATAACCCCCCCAGGCAGTAGTGGACCAACATGGTCCACATAACCCCCCCAGGCAGTAGTGGACCAACATGGTCCACATAACCCCCCCAGGCAGTAGTGGACCAACTTGGTCCACATAACCCACCCAGGCAGGAGTGGACCAACATGGTCCACATAACCCCCCCAGGCAGGAGTGGACCAACATGGTCCACATAACCCCCCCCAGGCAGGAGTGGACCAACATGGCCCACATAACCCCCCCCAGGCAGGAGTGGACCAACATGGTCCACATAACCCCCCCAGGCAGTAGTGGACCAACATGGTCCACATAACCCCCCCCCAGGCAGGAGTGGACCAACATGGTCCACATAACCCCCCCAGGCAGGAGTGGACCAACATGGTCCACATACCCCCCTCGCAGGAGTGGACCAACATGGCCCACATCCCCCCCCAGGCAGTAGTGGACCAACATGGTCCACATAACCCCCCCAGGCAGGAGTGGACCAACACATGGTCCACATACCCCCCTCGCAGGAGTGGACCAACATGGCCCACATCCCCCCCCAGGCAGGAGTGGACCAGCATGGTCCACATAACCCCCCCCAGGCAGTAGTGGACCAACATGGTCCACATAACCCCCCCCCAGGCAGTAGTGGACCAACATGGCCCACATCCCCCCCCAGGCAGGAGTGGACCAACATGGTCCACATAACCCCCCCCAGGCAGTAGTGGACCAACATGGTCCACATAACCCCCCCCCCCAGGCAGTAGTGGACCAACATGGCCCACATCCCCCCCCCCCCCAGGCAGGAGTGGACCAACATGGCCCACATCCCCCCCCCCAGGCAGGAGTGGACCAACATGGCCCACATCCCCCCCCCAGGCAGTAGTGGACCAACATGGTCCACATAACCCCCCCCCAGGCAGTAGTGGACCAACATGGTCCACATAACCCCCCCCCAGGCAGTAGTGGACCAACATGGTCCACATAACCCCCCCCCAGGCAGTAGTGGACCAACATGGCCCACATCCCCCCCCCCAGGCAGGAGTGGACCAACATGGCCCACATCCCCCCCCCCCAGGCAGTAGTGGACCAACATGGTCCACATAACCCCCCCCCAGGCAGTAGTGGACCAACATGGTCCACATAACCCCCCCCCCAGGCAGGAGTGGACCAACATGGCCCACATCCCCCCCCCCCAGGCAGGAGTGGACCAACATGGCCCACATCCCCCCCCCAGGCAGGAGTGGACCAACATGGCCCACATCCCCCCCCCAGGCAGGAGTGGACCAACATGGTCCACATAACCCCCCCCCAGGCAGGAGTGGACCAACATGGCCCACATCCCCCCCCCCCAGGCAGGAGTGGACCAACATGGTCCACATACCCCCCCCAGGCAGGAGTGGACCAACATGGCCCACATCCCCCCCCAGGCAGGAGTGGACCAACATGGCCCACATCCCCCCCCCCCAGGCAGGAGTGGACCAACATGGTCCACATACCCCCCCCCAGGCAGGAGTGGACCAACATGGCCCACATCCCCCCCCAGGCAGGAGTGGACCAACATGGCCCACATCCCCCCCCCAGGCAGGAGTGGACCAACATGGCCCACATCCCCCCCCCAGGCAGGAGTGGACCAACATGGCCCACATCCCCCCCCCAGGCAGGAGTGGACCAACATGGCCCACATCCCCCCCCCAGGCAGGAGTGGACCAACATGGTCCACATAACCCCCCCCAGGCAGGAGTGGACCAACATGGCCCACATCCCCCCCCCCAGGCAGGAGTGGACCAACATGGTCCACATACCCCCCCCCAGGCAGGAGTGGACCAACATGGCCCACATCCCCCCCCAGGCAGGAGTGGACCAACATGGCCCACATCCCCCCCCAGGCAGGAGTGGACCAACATGGTCCACATACCCCCCCCCCCAGGCAGGAGTGGACCAACATGGCCCACATCCCCCCCCAGGCAGGAGTGGACCAACATGGCCCACATCCCCCCCCCCAGGCAGGAGTGGACCAACATGGCCCACATCCCCCCCCCCAGGCAGGAGTGGACCAACATGGCCCACATCCCCCCCCCAGGCAGGAGTGGACCAACATGGTCCACATCCCCCCCCCCCAGGCAGGAGTGGACCAACATGGCCCACATCCCCCCCCCAGGCAGGAGTGGACCAACATGGCCCACATCCCCCCCCCAGGCAGGAGTGGACCAACATGGTCCACATCCCCCCCCCAGGCAGGAGTGGACCAACATGGTCCACATCCCCCCCCAGGCAGGAGTGGACCAACATGGCCCACATCCCCCCCCCCCAGGCAGGAGTGGACCAACATGGTCCACATCCCCCCCCCAGGCAGGAGTGGACCAACATGGCCCACATCCCCCCCCCCCAGGCAGGAGTGGACCAACATGGTCCACATCCCCCCCCAGGCAGGAGTGGACCAACATGGCCCACATCCCCCCCCCCAGGCAGGAGTGGACCAACATGGCCCACATCCCCCCCCCAGGCAGGAGTGGACCAACATGGTCCACATCCCCCCCCCAGGCAGGAGTGGACCAACATGGCCCACATAACCCCCCCCCAGGCAGGAGTGGACCAACATGGCCCACATACCCCCCCCCAGGCAGGAGTGGACCAACATGGTCCACATACCCCCCCCAGGCAGGAGTGGACCAACATGGCCCACATACCCCCCCCCCCCCAGGCAGGAGTGGACCAACATGGTCCACATACCCCCCCCAGGCAGGAGTGGACCAACATGGTCCACATACCCCCCCAGGCAGGAGTGGACCAACATGGCCCACATAACCCCCCCAGGCAGGAGTGGACCAACATGGCCCACATAACCCCCCCCCAGGCAGTAGTGGACCAACATGGTCCACATAACCCCCCAGGCAGGAGTGGACCAACATGGCCCACATAACCCCCCCCCAGGCAGTAGTGGACCAACATGGTCCACATAACCCCCCCCCCAGGCAGTAGTGGACCAACATGGTCCACATAACCCCCCGAGGCAGGAGTGGACCAACATGGCCCACATAACCCCCCCCCCCAGGCAGTAGTGGACCAACATGGTCCACATAACCCCCCAGGCAGGAGTGGACCAACATGGCCCACATAACCCCCCCCCAGGCAGTAGTGGACCAACATGGTCCACATAACCCCCCCCCAGGCAGTAGTGGACCAACATGGCCCACATAACCCCCCCCCAGGCAGTAGTGGACCAACATGGCCCACATAACCCCCCCCCCAGGCAGTAGTGGACCAACATGGCCCACATAACCCCCCCCCAGGCAGTAGTGGACCAACATGGTCCACATAACCCCCCCCCCCCAGGCAGTAGTGGACCAACATGGCCCACATAACCCCCCCCCCAGGCAGTAGTGGACCAACATGGTCCACATAACCCCCCAGGCAGGAGTGGACCAACATGGCCCACATAACCCCCCCCCCAGGCAGTAGTGGACCAACATGGCCCACATAACCCCCCAGGCAGTAGTGGACCAACATGGTCCACATAACCCCCCCCCAGGCAGTAGTGGACCAACATGGTCCACATAACCCCCCCCCCAGGCAGTAGTGGACCAACATGGTCCACATAACCCCCCCCCAGGCAGTAGTGGACCAACATGGTCCACATAACCCCCCCCCAGGCAGTAGTGGACCAACATGGCCCACATAACCCCCCAGGCAGTAGTGGACCAACATGGCCCACATCCCCCCCCAGGCAGGAGTGGACCAACATGGCCCACATAACCCCCCCAGGCAGTAGTGGACCAACATGGCCCACATAACCCCCCCCCCAGGCAGTAGTGGACCAACATGGCCCACATAACCCCCCCCCAGGCAGTAGTGGACCAACATGGCCCACATAACCCCCCCCCCAGGCAGTAGTGGACCAACATGGTCCACATAACCCCCCCCCAGGCAGTAGTGGACCAACATGGCCCACATACCCCCCCCAGGCAGTAGTGGACCAACATGGCCCACATAACCCCCCCCCAGGCAGTAGTGGACCAACATGGCCCACATAACCCCCCCCCCCAGGCAGTAGTGGACCAACATGGCCCACATAACCCCCCAGGCAGTAGTGGACCAACATGGCCCACATCCCCCCCCAGGCAGGAGTGGACCAACATGGCCCACATCCCCCCCCCAGGCAGGAGTGGACCAACATGGCCCACATACCCCCCCCCCAGGCAGGAGTGGACCAACATGGTCCACATACCCCCCCCAGGCAGGAGTGGACCAACATGGTCCACATACCCCCCCCCCCAGGCAGTAGTGGACCAACATGGCCCACATCCAACAACATTTCCCAACAATAAAATGATCGCTCGGGGGAATTTATTTACCAAATTGCATTGTTACCGAAAACAATCGTTAATCACTTAGAGTTACGACCGTGTTGAACATATAGGAGGGGACACCGCCCCCTCTCACCGCCCCCCTCACCTATGGAGGGTCGGGGATCAGCAGAAACAAGAATCTGGAGCTGTAGTTAAGGCAGGTAGTTCGGTAGTTAGTGTGAGATAACTAACTGCGTGGCTCAACTGGGCGTTGCAGACTTAACAACCGCTGTTAAGGGTTCTCAAATCACCTTCAGAGTGCTATCAATGATGTCTATGTTAAGGTAAGATATCAACGACCCTCTACAGCAGTCAAGCGTTGTATACATGTATAACGTATAATGTATACATATCAACGGTATAGGTTAAGTAATAATTGTAATTAAGAAGCAATAAGATGCTTATCTTAACATACTAAGAAGGTTAGGTAAGGTCGGTGTTTTCTATGAAGGTTTTCAAGGTAAACTAAAATATTCACAATCAATTAGTATGTCACATATGCACTTATTAAATAAGCCAATATTGACTATAAGCAAGTGCGAGAACGGGTTGCTCCAAGTACATAGGTATAACGTCGACCAAGCTGACGAGGCGTTTGACATGTCATCTTGTATCCGGTGCCGCCAGGAATCACCTGAGACAAGCCCGTGACATCACCCTAACAAGAGAAATGTTGAATAAAAACACTTGTATAATAGACAAAACTCAAGATGTTAGATTACAAATTCTTGAAGCAATTCACATAAGAATAGAACAACCTACCATGAACACCCAAATCACGGAACTATTCACTCTACCCACCATGAGAGTAAGGACATGACCGGAACATAATGATGCCAACACAGAAGACACTGTTCAACATAACAGGGCCAATTACACCTGATTAATCTTCGTATGTAGATAGGAGCTGCCTCGTATGGGCCAATAAGCCTTCTGCAGTTACCTCTATCCTTCTGTTCGTATGTTTCACCCCCCATTTATCCCTTATGTATCCCCCCATGTTTTCACCTTTATTGTCTTATCACCTGACCCAGTGAGGGTATAAATCAACCAGTCCTGAAAATTCTTTTCACTTGAGAATGAACCATGGAGGTTCGAAACGTTGTGCAAATTGTATAAATAAATGTAATACATTCTATAGTAATTCACTTCTTTTCTTCACCTTGAAATTACGAAAATGAGTTTTGGAGAACGCCTATTTCAGCTAAGCCCTGATGCTAAGAAAATGGCTAGAGGGATAGAAGCCCTAAACCAGAAAATAATAAATACAGAATATGCGGTCATATTCAATGAGACATATTATATATATATATATATATATATATATATATATATATATATATATATATATATATATATATATATATATATATATATATATATATATATATATATATATACTCCGAAATACCATCTCTTTTAAGGGTCTGAGCGGGTGGTGGAGCGGGTTAAGGCGTACCTGTTATGCCAGTTGCTGGAAGGCTTCTGTGCTGGCTAGGGTTCGAGTCTCCTGGTGGGAAAGTGTTCTAAAGTTATATATATATATATATATATATATATATATATATATATATATATATATATATATATATATATATATATATATATATATATAAACTATGTATACATATATACATAACGTGTTAGGTTTGATAACGTAGTGTGATGGTTTCATTTTGTATTTAGGTTTTGCGACCAATTATGAGGCGACCATTTTTTTATTTTGTTGATGAAATATAAATTGGTATTTACCTGAGCCGATTAAAGGTGTATCAATCAAGGCTAACAACTTCCTCTTCCTGTTGAAAGTTTATTTCTACACGCACGCACACACGCACGCACGCACACACGCACGCACACGCACACACACACACGCACGCACACACACACAGGCTGGAGGCTGACTCCATACACAGTTTCAAGTGTAGATATGATAGAGCCCAATAGGCTCAGGAACCTGTACACCTGTTGATTGACGGTTGAGAGGCGGGACCAAAGAGCCAGAGCTCAACCCCCGCAAGCACAAATAGGTGAGTACACACACACAGGCAAAGGTTCAAAAGTTTGCCACCAGACTAGTACCCGAGCTGAGAGGTATGAGCTATGAGGAGAGACTACGGGAATTAACCCTTACGTCGCTGGAAGACAGAAGAGCTAGAGGGGAGACATGATCACCACATGCAAGATTATCAAAGGAATTGATAGATAAAGACAGTCTATTTAACACAAGGGGCACACGCACTAGGGGACACAGGTGGAAACTGAGTGCCCCAAATGAGCCACAGAGATATTAGAAAGAATTTTTTTAGTGTCAGAGTGGTTGACAAATAGAATGCATTAGGCAGTGATGTGGTGGAGGCTGACTCCACACCTGGTCAACACACCACCCTGGCCCCACACACCTGGGTGTCCAGTGGTCAACACACCACCCTGGCCCCACACACCTGGGTGTCCCAGTGGTCAACATACCACCACCCTGGCCCCACACACCTGGGTGTCCAGTGGTCAACACACCACCCTGGCCCCACACACCTGGGTGTCCAGTGGTCAACATACCACCACCCTGGCCCCACACACCTGGGTGTCCAGTGGTCAACACACCACCCTGGCCTCACACACCTGGTGTCCAGTGGTCAACACCACCACCCTGGCCCCACACACCTGGGTGTCCCAGTGGTCAACACCACCACCCTGGCCCCACACACCTGGGTGTCCCAGTGGTCAACACCACCACCCTGGCCCCACACACCTGGGTGTCCCAGTGGTCAACACCACCACCCTGGCCCCACACACCTGGGTGTCCCAGTGGTCAACACCACCCTGGCCCCACACACCTGGGTGTCCCAGTGGTCAACACACCACCCTGGCCCCACACACCTGGGTGTCGCAGTGGTCAACACCACCACCCTGGCCCCACACACCTGGGTGTCCCAGTGGTCAACACACCACCCTGGCCCCACACACCTGGGTGTCCAGTGGTCAACACACCACCCTGGCCCCACACACCTGGGTGTCCCAGTGGTCAACATACCACCACCCTGGCCCCACACACCTGGGTGTCCAGTGGTCAACACACCACCCTGGCCCCACACACCTGGGTGTCCAGTGGTCAACATACCACCACCCTGGCCCCACACACCTGGGTGTCCAGTGGTCAACACACCACCCTGGCCTCACACACCTGGTGTCCAGTGGTCAACACCACCACCCTGGCCCCACACACCTGGGTGTCCCAGTGGTCAACACCACCACCCTGGCCCCACACACCTGGGTGTCCCAGTGGTCAACACCACCACCCTGGCCCCACACACCTGGGTGTCCCAGTGGTCAACACCACCACCCTGGCCCCACACACCTGGGTGTCCCAGTGGTCAACACCACCCTGGCCCCACACACCTGGGTGTCCCAGTGGTCAACACACCACCCTGGCCCCACACACCTGGGTGTCGCAGTGGTCAACACCACCACCCTGGCCCCACACACCTGGGTGTCCCAGTGGTCAACACCACCACCCTGGCCCCACACACCTGGGTGTCCCAGTGGTCAACACCACCCTGGCCCCACACACCTGGGTGTCCAGTGGTCAACACCACCCTGGCCCCACACACCTGGGTGTCCAGTGGTCAACACACCACCCTGGCCCCACACACCTGGGTGTCCCAGTGGTCAACACACCACCCTGGCCCCACACACCTGGGTGTCCAGTGGTCAACACCACCCTGGCCCCACACACCTGGGTGTCCAGTGGTCAACATACCACCACCCTGGCCCCACACACCTGGGTGTCCAGTGGTCAACATACCACCACCCTGGCCCCACACACCTGGGTGTCCAGTGGTCAACATACCACCACCCTGGCCCCACACACCTGGGTGTCCAGTGGTCAACACACCACCCTGGCCTCACACACCTGGTGTCCAGTGGTCAACACACCACCACCCTGGCCCCACACACCTGGGTGTCCAGTGGTCAACATACCACCCTGGCCCCACACACCTGGGTGTCCAGTGGTCAACACACCACCCTGGCCCCACACACCTGGGTGTCCAGTGGTCAACACACCACCACCCTGGCCCCACACACCTGGGTGTCCAGTGGTCAACACACCACCACCCTGGCCCCACACACCTGGGTGTCCAGTGGTCAACACACCACCCTGGCCCCACACACCTGGGTGTCCCAGTGGTCAACATACCACCACCCTGGCCCCACACACCTGGGTGTCCAGTGGTCAACACCACCCTGGCCCCACACACCTGGGTGTCCAGTGGTCAACACACCACCACCCTGGCCCCACACACCTGGGTGTCCAGTGGTCAACACCACCCTGGCCCCACACACCTGGGTGTCCAGTGGTCAACACCACCACCCTGGCCCCACACACCTGGGTGTCCAGTGGTCAACACACCACCCTGGCCCCACACACCTGGGTGTCCAGTGGTCAACATACCACCACCCTGGCCCCACACACCTGGGTGTCCAGTGGTCAACACACCACCCTGGCCTCACACACCTGGTGTCCAGTGGTCAACACACCACCACCCTGGCCCCACACACCTGGGTGTCCAGTGGTCAACATACCACCCTGGCCCCACACACCTGGGTGTCCAGTGGTCAACACACCACCCTGGCCCCACACACCTGGGTGTCCAGTGGTCAACACACCACCACCCTGGCCCCACACACCTGGGTGTCCAGTGGTCAACACCACCCTGGCCCCACACACCTGGGTGTCCAGTGGTCAACACACCACCACCCTGGCCCCACACACCTGGGTGTCCAGTGGTCAACACCACCCTGGCCCCACACACCTGGGTGTCCAGTGGTCAACACCACCACCCTGGCCCCACACACCTGGGTGTCCAGTGGTCAACACACCACCCTGGCCCCACACACCTGGGTGTCCAGTGGTCAACACACCACCACCCTGGCCCCACACACCTGGGTGTCCAGTGGTCAACACACCACCACCCTGGCCCCACACACCTGGGTGTCCAGTGGTCAACACCACCCTGGCCCCACACACCTGGGTGTCCAGTGGTCAACACACCACCACCCTGGCCCCACACACCTGGGTGTCCCAGTGGTCAACACACCACCACCCTGGCCCCACACACCTGGGTGTCCCAGTGGTCAACACACCACCACCCTGGCCCCACACACCTGGGTGTCCAGTGGTCAACACACCACCACCCTGGCCCCACACACCTGGGTGTCCCAGTGGTCAACACACCACCACCCTGGCCCCACACACCTGGGTGTCCAGTGGTCAACACACCACCACCCTGGCCCCACACACCTGGGTGTCCAGTGGTCAACACCACCCTGGCCCCACACACCTGGGTGTCCAGTGGTCAACACACCACCACCCTGGCCCCACACACCTGGGTGTCCCAGTGGTCAACACACCACCACCCTGGCCCCACACACCTGGGTGTCCCAGTGGTCAACACACCACCACCCTGGCCCCACACACCTGGGTGTCCAGTGGTCAACACACCACCACCCTGGCCCCACACACCTGGGTGTCCCAGTGGTCAACACACCACCACCCTGGCCCCACACACCTGGGTGTCCCAGTGGTCAACACACCACCACCCTGGCCCCACACACCTGGGTGTCCCAGTGGTCAACATACCACCACCCTGGCCCCACACACCTGCCTCCAATATGACACATGTGACTGGAGCCATATATCATGTCCTATATTTATAACAGCTTCTATAGGTTATTGTGTTGCTGTTTCTTCAGACTGTGGAAGATTTGTTAGGGGGTAGCGGCCCCCCACTGAGGAGCATTGTGTCCAGGGGGCAGGAGGATAGGAGCATGGTGTCCAGGGGGGCAGCAGGAGGATAGGAGCATTGTGTCCAGGGGGGCAGGAGAATAGGAGCATGGTGTCCAGGGGGGCAGGAGGATAGGAGCATGGTGTTCAGGGGGGCAGGAGGATAGGAGCATGGTGTCCAGGGGGGCAGGAGAATAGGAGCATGGTGACCAGGGGGGCAGGAGAATAGGAGCATTGTGTCCAGGGGGGCAGCAGGAGGATAGGAGCATGGTGTCCAGGGGGGCAGCAGGAGGATAGGAGCATTGTGTCCAGGGGGGCAGGAGAATAGGAGCATGGTGTCCAGGGGGGCAGGAGGATAGGAGCATGGTGTCCAGGGGGGCAGCAGGAGAATAGGAGCATGGTGTCCAGGGGGGCAGGAGGATAGGAGCATGGTGTCCAGGGGGGCAGCAGGAGGATAGGAGCATGGTGTCCAGGGGGGCAGGAGAATAGGAGCATTGTGTCCAGGGGGGCAGGAGGATAGGAGCATGGTGTCCAGGGGGGCAGCAGGAGGATAGGAGCATGGTGTCCAGGGGGGCAGGAGAATAGGAGCATTGTGTCCAGGGGGGCAACAGGAGGATAGGAGCATTGTGTCCAGGGGGGCAGCAGGAGGATAGGAGCATGGTGTCCAGGGGGGCAGGAGGAGGATAGGAGCATTGTGTCCAGGGGGGCAGGAGGATAGGAGCATGGTGTCCAGGGGGGCAGGAGGATAGGAGCATTGTGTCCAGGGGGGCAGCAGGAGGATAGGAGCATTGTGTCCAGGGGGGCAGGAGGATAGGAGCATGGTGTCCAGGGGGGCAGGAGGATAGGAGCATTGTGTCCAGGGGGGCAGCAGGAGGATAGGAGCATTGTGTCCAGGGGGGCAGGAGGATAGGAGCATGGTGTCCAGGGGGCAGCAGGAGGATAGGAGCATTGTGTCCAGGGGGGCAGGAGGAGGATAGGAGCATTGTGTCCAGGGGGCAGCAGGAGGATAGGAGCATGGTGTCCAGGGGGCAGCAGGAGGATAGGAGCATTATGTCCAGGGGGGCAGCAGGAGGATAGGAGCATGGTGTCCAGGGGGCAGCAGGAGGATAGGAGCATGGTGTCCAGGGGGGCAGGAGGAGGATAGGAGCATGGTGTCCAGGGGGCAGCAGGAGGATAGGAGCATTGTGTCCAGGGGGGCAGCAGGAGGATAGGAGCATGGTGTCCAGGGGGGCAGTAGGAGGATAGGAGCATGGTGTCCAGGGGGCAGCAGGAGGATAGGAGCATTGTGTCCAGGGGGGCAGCAGGAGGATAGGAGCATGGTGTCCAGGGGGGCAGTAGGAGGATAGGAGCATTGTGTCCAGGGGGCAGCAGGAGGATAGGAGCATGGTGTCCAGGGGGGCAGCAGGAGGATAGGAGCATTGTGTCCAGGGGGCAGCAGGAGGATAGGAGCATTGTGTCCAGGGGGCAGCAGGAGGATAGGAGCATGGTGTCCAGGGGGCAGGACGATAGGAGCATTGTGTCCAGGGGGGCAGGAGGATAGGAGCATTGTGTCCTGGGGGCAGCAGGAGGATAGGAGCATTGTGTCCAGGGGGGCAGCAGGAGGATAGGAGCATTGTGTCCAGGGGGCAGCAGGAGGATAGGAGCATTGTGTCCAGGGGGGCAGCAGGAGGATAGGAGCATGGTGTCCAGGGGGGCAGGAGGATAGGAGCATGGTGTCCAGGGGGGCAGGAGGATAGGAGCATGGTGTCCAGGGGGCAGCAGGAGGATAGGAGCATGGTGTCCAGGGGGGCAGGAGGATAGGAGCATTGTGTCCAGGGGGGCAGGAGGATAGGAGCATGGTGTCCAGGGGGCAGCAGGAGGATAGGAGCATGGTGTCCAGGGGGGCAGGAGGATAGGAGCATTGTGTCCAGGGGGCAGGAGGATAGGAGCATTGTGTCCAGGGGGGCAGCAGGAGGATAGGAGCATGGTGTCCAGGGGGGCAGCAGGAGGATAGGAGCATGGTGTCCAGGGGGGCAGCAGGAGTATAGGAGCATGGTGTCCAGGGGGGCAGCAGGAGGATAGGAGCATGGTGTCCAGGGGGGCAGCAGGAGGATAGGAGCATTGTGTCCAGGGGGCAGCAGGAGGATAGGAGCATGGTGTCCAGGGGGGCAGCAGGAGGATAGGAGCATGGTGTCCAGGGGGGCAGGAGGATAGGAGCATTGTGTCCAGGGGGGCAGGAGGATAGGAGCATTGTGTCCAGGGGGGCAAGAGAATAGGGGCATGGTGTCCAGGGGGGCAGGAGGATAGGAGCATGGTGTCCAGGGGGGCAGGAGGATAGGAGCATGGTGTCCAGGGGGGCAGGAGGATAGGAGCATTGTGTCCAGAGGGGCAGGAGAATAGGAGCATTGTGTCCAGGGGGCAGCAGGAGGATTGGAGCATTGTGTCCAGAGGGGCAGGAGGATAGGAGCATGGTGTCCAGGGGGGCAGGAAGATAGGAGCATGATGTCCAGGGGGGCAGCAGGAGGATAGGAGCATGGTGTCCAGGGGGGCAGGAGGATAGGAGCATTGTGTCCAGGGGGGCAGGAGAATAGGAGCATGGTGTCCAGGGGGGCAGGAGGATAGGAGCATGGTGTCCAGGGGGGCAGGAGGATAGGAGCATGGTGTCCAGGGGGGCAGGAGGATAGGAGCATGGTGTCCAGGGGGCAGCAGGAGAATAGAAGCATGGTGTCCAGGGGGCAGCAGGAGGATAGGAGCATGGTGTCCAAGGGGGCAGCAGGATAGGAGCATTGTGTCCAGGGGGGCAGGAGGATAGGAGCATTGTGTCCAGGGGGGCAGGAGGATAGGAGCATTGTGTCCAGGGGGGCAGGAGGATAGGAGCATTGTGTCCAGGGGGGCAGGAGGATAGGAGCATGGTGTCCAGGGTTGCAGGAGGATAGGAGCATGGTGTTCAGGGGGGTAGGAGGATAGGACCATGGTGTCCAGGGGGGCAGCAGGAGAATAGGAGCATGGTGTCCAAGGGGCAGCAAGAGGATAGGAGCATGGTGTCCAGGGGGCAGCAGGAGGATAGGAGCATGGTGTTCAGGGGGGTAGGAGGATAGGACCATGGTGTCCAGGGGGGCAGCAGGAGAATAGGAGCATGGTGTCCAAGGGGCAGCAGGAGGATAGGAGCATGGTGTCCACGGGGCAGCAGGAGGATAGGAGCATGGTGTCCAAGGGGCAGCAGGAGGATAGGAGCATGGTGTCCAGGGCAGCAGGAGGATAGGAGCATGGTGTCCAGGGCAGCAGGAGGATAGGAGCAGGGGTACCAGGCCCTGCTGGACAAGCAGAGATACCAGGCCCTGCTGGACAAGCAGAGGTACCAGGCCCTGCTGAACAAGCAGAGATACCAGGCCCTGCTGGACAAGCAGAGATACCAGGCCCTGCTGGACAAGCAGAGGTACCAGACCCTGCTGAACAAGCAGGGGTACCAGACCCTGCTGAACAAGCAGGGGTACCAGGCCCTGCTGAACAAGCAGGGGTACCAGGCCCTGCTGAACAAGCAGGAGGTACCAGGCCCTGCTGGACAAGCAGAGGTACCAGGCCCTGCTGGACAAGCAGGGGTACCAGGCCCTGCTGGACAAGCAGGGGTACCAGGCCCTGCTGAACAAGCAGAGGTACCAGACCCTGCTGGACAAGCAGAGGTACCAGGCCCTGCTGGACAAGCAGGGGTACCAGGCCCTGCTGAACAAGCAGAGGTACCAGACCCTGCTGGACAAGCAGGGGTACCAGGCCCTGCTGAACAAGCAGAGGTACCAGGCCCTGCTGGACAAGCAGGGGTACCAGGCCCTGCTGGACAAGCAGAGGTACCAGACCCTGCTGGACAAGCAGGGGTACCAGGCCCTGCTGAACAAGCAGAGGTACCAGGCCCTGCTGGACAAGCAGAGGTACCAGGCCCTGCTGAACAAGCAGAGGTACCAGGCCCTGCTGGACAAGCAGAGGTACCAGGCCCTGCTGGACAAGCAGAGGTACCAGACCCTGCTGGACAAGCAGGGGTACCAGGCCCTGCTGAACAAGCAGGGGTACCAGGCCCTGCTGGACAAGCAGAGGTACCAGGCCCTGCTGGACAAGCAGAGGTACCAGGCCCTGCTGGACAAGCAGGAGGTACCAGACCCTGCTGGGCAAGCAGAGATTCCAGACCCTGCTGGACAAGCAGGAGGTACCAGGCCCTGCTGAACAAGCAGGAGGTACCAGGCCCTGCTGAACAAGCAGGAGGTACCAGGCCCTGCTGGACAAGCAGGAGTACCAGGCCCTCAGTAACATCCCTCAGACCAACCACTTCACACCCCTCACTAAACTACACAAAAATATGTTCGCCAAATGCCTGGGTTTTGAGAAACTACGGGGCTTAACGGGGAAGTCTGGAACACGAATGGTCATCTGAATATGTTTTGGCGGCCATCTTTGTCCCACCTGCGCGAGGAACCGTCTTGAGACACGGAACGTCTCCTCATTTGTACCTTAATTACTTACAGGAATTCGAACCCCAGAGAAAGATTCAGGTAGAGTCAGTAACCTGTATGTTAATGGTGGTTGTGCAGGTGGTGTTATTGATGGTGGTTGACCAGATGGTGTAAAGAAATCCCCCCATTTTTTGGATTACATGGGGCGTGACGGCTGAGCGGACAGCGATCGGGATTCGTAGTCCTGAGGTTATGGGTTTGATCCCCCTATGGAGGCGGAAAGAAATGGGCAGAGTTTCTTTCACCCTGATGCCCCCTGTTACCTGGGAGTTAGACACCTGCCACGGGTTGCTTCCTGGGGGTGTGTAACAAAAAGGAGGCCTGATAGAGGACCGGGCCGCGGGGACGCTAAGCCCCGAAATCATCTCAGGATAGGTTGAAGCATCAATCAATTTACTTTCCGTACTCACAGGAAAAATAAAGACACAAAGTCATATATACATTTTTTCATAAGTGCTTGCGTAACTACTTCGTGAATCTGGCCCCAGGTTCGTAAGTGCTTCCGTAACTACTTCGTGAATCTGGCCCCAGGTTCGTAAGTGCTTGCGTAACTACTTCGTGAATCTGGTCCCAGGTTCGTAAGTGCTTGCGTAACTACTTCGTGAATCTGGCCTCCAGGTTCGTAAGTGCTTGCGTAACTACTTCGTGAATCTGGTCCCAGGTTCGTAAGTGCTTGCGTAACTACTTCGTGAATCTGGTCCCAGGTTCGTAAGTGCTTGCGTAACTACTTCGTGAATCTGGCCTCCAGGTTCGTAAGTGCTTGCGTAACTACTTCGTGAATCTGGTCCCAGGTTCGTAAGTGCTTGCGTAACTACTTCGTGAATCTGGCCCCAGGTTCGTAAGTGCTTGCGTAACTACTTCGTGAATCTGGCCCCAGGTTCGTAAGTGCTTGCGTAACTACTTTGTGAATCTGGCCCCCAGGTTCGTAAGTGCTTGCGTAACTACTTCGTGAATCTGGCCCCAGGTTCGTAAGTGCTTGCGTAACTACTTCGTGAATCAGGCCCCAGGTTCGTAAGTGCTTGCGTAACTACTTCGTGAATCAGGCCCCAGGTTCGTAAGTGCTTGCGTAACTACTTCGTGAATCAGGCCCCCAGGTTCGTAAGTGCTTGCGTAACTACTTCGTGAATCAGGCCCCCAGGTTCGTAAGTGCTTGCGTAACTACTTCGTGAATCTGGCCCCAGGTTCGTAAGTGCTTGCGTAACTACTTCGTGAATCTGGCCCCAGGTTCGTAAGTGCTTGCGTAATTGCTTCGTGAATCAGGCCCCCAGGTTCGTAAGTGCTTGCGTAATTGCTTCGTGAATCAGGCCCCCAGGTTCGTAAGTGCTTGCGTAACTACTTCGTGAATCTGGCCCCCAGGTTCGTAAGTGCTTGCGTAATTGCTTCGTGAATCAGGCCCCCAGGTTCGTAAGTGCTTGCGTAATTGCTTCGTGAATCAGGCCCCCAGGTTCGTAAGTGCTTGCGTAACTACTTCGTGAATCTGGCCCCCAGGTTCGTAAGTGCTTGCGTAATTGCTTCGTGAATCAGGCCCCCAGGTTCGTAAGTGCTTGCGTAACTGCTTCGGGAATCTGGCCCCAGGTTCGTAAGTGCTTGCGTAACTACTTCGTGAATCAGGCCCCCAGGTTCGTAAGTGCTTGCGTAATTGCTTCGTGAATCAGGCCCCCAGGTTCGTAAGTGCTTGCGTAACTGCTTCGGGAATCTGGCCCCCAGGTTCGTAAGTGCTTGCGTAACTACTTCGTGAATCTGACCCCCAGGTTCGTAAGTGCTTGCGTAACTACTTCGTGAATCTGGTCCCAGGTTCGTAAGTGCTTGCGTAACCACTTCGTTAATCTGGCCCCCAGGTTCGTAAGTACTTGTGTAACTGCTTCATTAATCTGGCCCCCAGGTTCGTAAGTGCTTGCGTAACTGCTTCGTGAATCTGGCCCCAGGTTCATAAGTGCTTGCGTAACTACTTCATGAATCTGGCCCCAAGTTCGTAAGTGCTTGCGTAACTCCTTCGTGAACCTGGCCCCAGGTTCGTAAGAGCTTGCGTAACTACTCCGTGAATCTGGCCCCTGGTTCATAAGTGCTTGCGTAACTACTCCGTGAATCTGGCCCCAAGTTCTTAAGTGCTTGCGTAACTACTTCGTGAATCAGGACCCCAGGTTCGTAAGTGCTTGCGTAACTACTCCGTGAATCTGGCCCCAAGTTCTTAAGTGCTTGCGTAACTACTTCGTGAATCTGGCCCCAAATGATCACAAAGAAGAAATAATCAAGGACATTACAATCTCAGATACTAAACTAAACTGCTAACTAAACAGCCAAGATAGACTTCTCCATGAAGGAGGAAGCGATTCCCGCCGAAAACAGACAATTGTGATTGGCTGGTCGCCGGGTGTCGCGGCCAATGAGAGCACACCCTGACGTGACGTGACGTCACCGCCCGAGTCGAGTCGGAGGCAGTAAGATGCATCAGTACACCCATGGCACTGGTCGGGGATGGATGTGTCATTTGTCTCTCCAGCAAGAAGCGGTCTAGCCAGTGGAGGTGGACGCCTAAGATGATGGCAATGGAAGCCAGAGGCAAGGGAGGAACTGAGCAGCTGCCCGGGAAGAGTTTGGGAGTGCCAAACTGCTAGAAGTGGAACTTCAAGGCGATGGACCCGGATTCACGAAGCAGTTACGCAAGCACTTACTAACCTGGGGGTCAGATTCATATAGCAGTTACGCAAGCACTTATGAACCTGGGGGTCAGGTTCATGAAGCAGTTACGCAAGCACTTACTAACCTGGGGCCAGATTCACGAAGCAGTTACGCAAGCACTTAGGAACGTGTACATCTTTCCTCAATCTTTGACGGCTTTGGTTACATTTATTAAACAGTTTACAAGCATGAAAACTTGCCAATCAACTGTTGTTATTGTTATAAACAGCCTCCTGGTGCTTCGGAGCTCATTAACTGTTTAATAATTGTAAACAAAGCCGCCAAAGATTGAGAAAAGATGGACACGTTCTTAAGTGCTTGCGTAACTGCTCCCTGAATCTGGCCCCAGGTTCGTAAGTGCTTGCGTAACTGCTCCCTGAATCTGGCCCCAGGTTCGTAAGTGCTTGCGTAACTGCCTCGTGAATTTGGCCCCAGGTTCGTAAGTGCTTGCGTAACTGCTTCGTGAACCTGACCCCAGGTTCGTAAGTGCTTGCGTAACTGCTTCCTGAATCTGGCCCCAAGTTCGTAAGTGCTTGCGTAACTGCTTCTTGAATCTGGCCCCAGGTTCGTAAGTGCTTGCGTAACTGCTTCCTGAATCTGGCCCCAAGTTCGTAAGTGCTTGCGTAACTGCTTCTTGAATCTGGCCCCAGGTTCGTAAGTGCTTGCGTAACTGCTTCCTGAATCTGGCCCCAGGTTCGTAAGTGCTTGCGTAACTGCTTCCTGAATCTGACCCCAGGTTCATAAGTGCTTGCATAACTGCTTCGTGAATCCGGGTCCTGTACCTATTTTACCCTGTAGTGTACCTGTATACCAGGAGGGCAGGCTGGGAAGGCCAAGTGCGTGACCTTCGAGTCACTCCTGGGGTTTGGAGTCCATAGTGGAGTGTAGTCTTCAAGAAACCCGTTCTCGCACTTGTTTACAGTCAAATATTGGCTTATTTAATAAGTGCATATGTGACATACTAATTGATTGTAAATATTTTAGTTTACCTTGAAAGCTTCATAGAAAACACCGACCTCACCTAACCTTCTTAGTATGTTAAGATAAGCATCTTATTGCTTCGTAATTACAATTATTACTTAACCTATACCTATTATAGGTTAGGTAATAATTGTAATTACGAAGCAATAAGATGCTTATCTTAACATACTAAGTAGGTTAGGTAAGGTCGGTGTTTTCTATGAATCTTTTTAAGGGTATCTATTATGTTTAGTATATCACCTATGCACATATTTAATAAGTCAATATTGACTTATTAAATTTGCGAGAACGGGTTGGCAAATGGAAGCGGCTGGCGAAATTGACATATTGTCCCGTTTTCTATTGTGGGTCCTCTGGTGGGTTAGGATACACTTTAGTACGGTATTTTCTTGGCGTAGGGGGAACCTTAAGAGGCCTTAAGAGAAACAATGGGCAGAGTTTCTTTCACCCTATGCCCCTGTTACCTAGCAGTAAAATAGGTACCTGGGTGTTAGTCAGCTGTCACGGGCTGCTTCCTGGGGGTGGAGGCCTGGTCGAGGACCGGGCCGCGGGGACACTAAACCCCCGAAATCATCTCAAGATAATCTCAAGAAGATAGGTACAATTAAGAGGGTAACCTGATAACCATTCTGCCAACCACAACAGTTGACTGAGACGAGAGCAATGAGTCTACAGTCCATGAAAGGTACTTCAATACCTCTTATACTCACCTAGTTGTGCTTGCGGGGGTTGAGCTCTGGCTCTTTGGTCCCGCCTCTCAACCGTCAATCAACAGGTGTACAGGTTCCTGAGCCTATTGGGCTCTATCATATCTACACTTGAAACTGTGTATGGAGTCTGTACTCACCTATTTGTGCTTGTGGGGGTTGAGCTCTGGCTCTTTGGTCCCGCCTCTCAACTGTCAATGAACTGGTGTACAGGTTCCTGAGCCTATTGGGCTCTATCATATCTACACTTGAAACTGTGTATGGAGTCTGTACTCACCTAGTTGTGTTTGCGGGGGTTGAGCTCTGGCTCTTTGGTCCCGCCTCTCAACCATCAATCAACAGGTGTACAGGTTCCTGAGCCTATTGGGCTCTATCATATCTACACTTGAAACTGTGTATGGAGTCTGTACTCACCTATTTGTGCTTGTGGGGGTTGAGCTCTGGCTCTTTGGCCCCGCCTCTCAACTGTCAATCAACAGGTGTACAGGTTCCTGAGCCTATTGGGCTCTATCATATCTACACTTGAAACTGTGTATGGAGTCTGTACTCACCTATTTGTGCTTGTAGGGGTTGAGCTCTGGCTCTTTGGCCCCGCCTCTCAACTGTCAATCAACAGGTGTACAGGTTCCTGAGCCTATTGGGCTCTATCATATCTACACTTGAAACTGTGTATGGAGTCTGTACTCACCTAGTTGTGTTTGCGGGGGTTGAGCTCTGGCTCTTTGGTCCCGCCTCTCAACCGTCAATCAACAGGTGTACAGGTTCCTGAGCCTATTGGGCTCTATCATATCTACACATGAAACTGTGTATGGAGTCAGCCTCCACCACATCACTGCCTAATGCATTCCACCTGTTAACTACTCTGACACTGCAGGCTAATCACTGCGTTACTCCACTGACTATGGTGTACATAACTGATAATACATGAGTATACCCACATATATATATACTTACAGGTATACTCAACTGTGCTGATATTTGAGTATATCTGAATTGATCTAGAAGGCAGAGACAATTAGATACAAATAGACCTAATGTGAAATTTAAGAATGTATACTAAAATTTACTCCCAAGTATCCAATGCTGTGATTTAGTTTACCCTAAGTGTACTAAATTCGCTATTCATAAATTAAATGTAAACCATTACATATGGTGCTGGTATACATTATTTATTTCCTGTATAGAGGAAATATATGTTAAATCTTGATTTTGTAAACTGTTTACCTGGGCTTATGACTGGGTATGGGTATATACCTAAGCTCGAGCTAGGACTGAGTTTACTTGTAAACTGTTTACCTGGGCTTATGACTGGGTATGGGTATATACTTAAGCTCGAGCTAGGACTGAGTTTACTTGTAAACTTGCTGTTTTATCAGGTCCGTGAGGTACGCACCCAGCTTGCTAGGTGGAGGTCCAGTGCGTAAGGGGGTCCGTGAGGCACGGCCCCAGCTTGCTAGGTGGGGGTCCAGCACGTATTGTGGTCCGTGAGGCACGGCCCCAGCTTGCTAGGTGAAGGTTCAGCACGTAATGTGGTCCGTGAGGCACGGCCCCAGCTTGCTAGGTGGAGGTTCAGCACGTATTGTGGTCCGTGAGGCACGGCCCCAGCTTGCTAGGTGGAGGTCCAGTGCGTAATGGGGTCCGTGAGGCACGGCCCCAGCTTGCTAGGTGGAGGTCCAGTGCGTAATGTGGTCCGTGAGGTACGCCCCCAGCTTGCTAGGTGGAGGTCCAGCACGTATTGTGGTCCGTGAGGCACGGCCCCAGCTTGCTAGGTGGAGGTTCAGCACGTATTGTGGTCCGTGAGGTACGGCCCCAGCTTGCTAGGTGGAGGTCCAGTGCGTAATGGGGTCCGTGAGGTACGCCCCCAGCTTGCTAGGTGGAGGTCCAGCACGTATTGTGGTCCGTGAGGTACGGCCCCAGCTTGCTAGGTGGAGGTCCAGCACGTATTGTGGTCCGTGAGGTACGGCCCCAGCTTGCTAGGTGGAGGTCCAGCACGTATTGTGGTCCGTGAGGTACGGCCCCAGCTTGCTAGGTGGAGGTCCAGCACGTATTGTGGTCCGTGAGGTACGGCCCCAGCTTGCTAGGTGGAGGTCCAGTGCGTAATGGGGTCCGTGAGGTACGCCCCCAGCTTGCTAGGTGGAGGTCCAGCACGTATTGTGGTCCGTGAGGTACGGCCCCAGCTTGCTAGGTGGAGGTCCAGCACGTATTGTGGTCCGTGAGGCACGGCCCCAGCTTGCTAGGTGGAGGTCCAGCACGTATTGTGGTCCGTGAGGTACGGCCCCAGCTTGCTAGGTGGAGGTCCAGTGCGTATTGTGGTCCGTGAGGCACGGCCCCAGCTTGCTAGGTGGAGGTCCAGTGCGTATTGTGGTCCGTGAGGCACGGCCCCAGCTTGCTAGGTGGAGGTCCAGTGCGTATTGTGGCACGTGAGGCACGGCCCCAGCTTGCTAGGTGGAGGTCCAGCACGTATTGTGGTCCGTGAGGCACGGCCCCAGCTTGCTAGGTGGAGGTCCAGTGCGTATTGTGGTCCGTGAGGCACGGCCCCAGCTTGCTAGGTGGAGGTCCAGTGCGTATTGTGGTCCGTGAGGCACGGCCCCAGCTTGCTAGGTGGAGGTCCAGCACGTATTGTGGTCCGTGAGGCACGGCCCCAGCTTGCTAGGTGGAGGTCCAGTGCGTATTGTGGTCCGTGAGGCACGGCCCCAGCTTGCTAGGTGGAGGTCCAGTGCGTATTGTGGTCCGTGAGGCACGGCCCCAGCTTGCTAGGTGGAGGTCCAGCACGTATTGTGGTCCGTGAGGCACGGCCCCAGCTTGCTAGGTGGAGGTCCAGTGCGTATTGTGGTCCGTGAGGCACGGCCCCAGCTTGCTAGGTGGAGGTCCAGCACGTATTGTGGTCCGTGAGGTACGCCCCCAGCTTGCTAGGTGGAGGTCCAGTGCGTATTGTGGTCCGTGAGGTACGGCCCCAGCTTGCTAGGTGGAGGTCCAGTGCGTATTGTGGCACGTGAGGCACGGCCCCAGCTTGCTAGGTGGAGGTCCAGCACGTATTGTGGTCCGTGAGGCACGGCCCCAGCTTGCTAGGTGGAGGTCCAGCACGTATTGTGGTCCGTGAGGTACGGCCCCAGCTTGCTAGGTGGAGGTCCAGCACGTATTGTGGTCCGTGAGGTACGGCCTCAGCTTGCTAGGTGGAGGTCCAGTACGTATTGTGGTCCGTGAGGCACGGCCCCAGCTTGCTAGGCGGGGAATTACTGGGAAGGTGATAAAAGAGATTTGTTATGGAGTTTATAAAAGCCTGAAAGACTTGCTGCTCCGATAAGGAACCAGTCGAAGGTAGCGAAGGTTGGCTGGTCAGTGTAGCTGTGGTGGTGGTGGTCAGTGTAGCTGTGGTGGTGGTGGTCAGTGTAGCTGTGGTGGTGGTGGTGGTGGTGGTCAGTGTAGCTGTGGTGGTGGTGGTCAGTGTAGCTGTGGTGTTGGTGGTCAGTGTAGCTGTGGTGGTGGTGGTGGTGGTCAGTGTAGCTGTGGTGGTGGTGGTCAGTGTAGCTGTGGTGTTGGTGGTCAGTGTAGCTGTGGTGGTGGTGGTCAGTGTAGCTGTGGTGGTGGTGGTCAGTGTAGCTGTGGTGGTGGTGGTCAGTGTAGCTGTGGTGGTGGTCAGTGTAGCTGTGGTGTTGGTGGTCAGTGTAGCTGTGGTGGTGGTCAGTGTAGCTGTGGTGGTGGTGGTAAGTGTAGCTGTGGTGGTGGTGGTAAGTGTAGCTGTGGTAGTGGTGGTGGTCAGTGCAGCTGTAGTGCTGGTCAGTGTAGCTGTGGTGGTGGTGGTCAGTGTAGCTGTGGTGGTGGTGGTCAGTGTAGCTGTGGTGGTGGTGGTAAGTGTAGCTGTGGTAGTGGTGGTGGTCAGTGCAGCTGTAGTGCTGGTCAGTGTAGCTGTGGTGGTAGTGGTCAGTGTAGCTGTGGTAGTGGTGGTGGTCAGTGTAGCTGTGGTAGTGGTGGTGGTCAGTGTAGCTGTGGTGGTGGTGGTCAGTGTAGCTGTGGTGGTGGTGGTCAGTGTAGCTGTGGTGGTGGTAGTGGTCAGTGTAGCTGTGGTGGTGGTGGTGGTCAGTGTAGCTGTGGTGGTGGTGGTCAGTGTAGCTGTGGTAGTGGTCAGTGTAGCTGTGGTGGTGCTGGTCAGTGTAGCTGTGGTGCTGGTGGTCAGTGTAGCTGTGGTGGTGCTGGTGGTCAGTGTAGCTGTGGTGGTGGTGCTGGTCAGTGTAGCTGTGGTGGTGGTGCTGGTGGTCAGTGTAGCTGTGGTGGTGCTGGTCAGTGTAGCTGTGGTGTTGGTGGTCAGTGTAGCTGTGGTAGTGGTGCTGGTCAGTGTAGCTGTGGTGGTGGTGCTGGTGGTCAGTGTAGCTGTGGTGCTGGTGGTCAGTGTAGCTGTGGTGGTGCTGGTGGTCAGTGTAGCTGTGGTGGTGGTGCTGGTGGTCAGTGTAGCTGTGGTGCTGGTGGTCAGTGTAGCTGTGGTGGTGCTGGTGGTCAGTGTAGCTGTGGTGGTGGTGGTCAGTGTAGCTGTGGCGGTGGTGCTGGTCAGTGTAGCTGTGGTGCTGGTGGTCAGTGTAGCTATGGTGGTGGTGCTGGTGGTCAGTGTAGCTGTGGTGGTGGTGCTGGTTGTCAGTGTAGCTGTGGTGGTCAGTGTAGCTGTGGTGGTGGTGCTGGTGGTCAGTGCAGCTGTGGTGGTGGTGGTGGTGGTCAGTGTAGCTGTGGTGGTGCTGGTGGTCAGTGTAGCTGTGGTGGTGGTGGTGGTCAGTGTAGCTGTGGTGGTGGTGGTGGTCAGTGTAGCTGTGGTGGTCAGTGTAGCTGTGGTGGTGGTCAGTGTAGCTGTGGTGGTGCTGGTGGTCAGTGTAGCTGTGGTAGTGCTGGTGGTCAGTGTAGCTGTGGTGGTGGTGGTCAGTGTAGCTGTGGTGGTGGTGGTGGTCAGTGTAGCTGTGGTGGTGGTGGTCAGTGTAGCTGTGGTGGTGGTCAGTGTAGCTGTGGTGGTGGTCAGTGTAGCTGTGGTGGTGGTGGTGGTCAGTGTAGCTGTGGTGGTGGTGGTGGTCAGTGTAGCTGTGGTGGTGGTGGTCAGTGTAGCTGTCGTGGTGGTCAGTGTAGCTGTGGTGGTGGTCAGTGTAGCTGTGGTGGTGGTGGTGGTCAGTGTAGCTGTGGTGGTGGTGGTCAGTGTAGCTGTGGCGGTGGTGCTGGTCAGTGTAGCTGTGGTGCTGGTGGTCAGTGTAGCTATGGTGGTGGTGCTGGTGGTCAGTGTAGCTGTGGTGGTGGTGCTGGTTGTCAGTGTAGCTGTGGTGGTCAGTGTAGCTGTGGTGGTGGTGCTGGTGGTCAGTGCAGCTGTGGTGGTGGTGGTGGTGGTCAGTGTAGCTGTGGTGGTGCTGGTGGTCAGTGTAGCTGTGGTGGTGGTGGTGGTCAGTGTAGCTGTGGTGGTGGTGGTGGTCAGTGTAGCTGTGGTGGTCAGTGTAGCTGTGGTGGTGGTCAGTGTAGCTGTGGTGGTGCTGGTGGTCAGTGTAGCTGTGGTAGTGCTGGTGGTCAGTGTAGCTGTGGTGGTGGTGGTCAGTGTAGCTGTGGTGGTGGTGGTGGTGGTCAGTGTAGCTGTGGTGGTGGTGGTCAGTGTAGCTGTGGTGGTGGTCAGTGTAGCTGTGGTGGTGGTCAGTGTAGCTGTGGTGGTGGTGGTGGTCAGTGTAGCTGTGGTGGTGGTGGTGGTCAGTGTAGCTGTGGTGGTGGTGGTCAGTGTAGCTGTGGTGGTGGTCAGTGTAGCTGTGGTGGTGGTGGTGGTCAGTGTAGCTGTGGTGGTGGTCAGTGTAGCTGTGGTGGTGGTCAGTGTAGCTGTGATACTGGTCAGTATAACTGTGATACTGGTCAGTGTAACTGTAATGAAAAGTATGGGTTAGAGGTTTCTTGATATACTATGTAAATTATCAATATGAAAAGTAATGTACCAGATGTGTTGGACAGTAATAATAACAATTGTGAACCTCTAAAATACACTCTTCATAAACATGTAATATCTCCATCTACTTCTCTATGGGGTTAACAGTATGTCACATATACAGGGGGGCCTCGTAGCCTGGTGGATAGCGCGCAGGACTCGTAATTCTGTGGCGCGGGTTCGATTCCCGCACGAGGCAGAAACAAATGGGCAAAGTTTCTTTCACCCTAAGTGCCCCTGTTACCTAGCAGTAAATAGGTACCTGGGAGTTAGTCAGCTGTCACGGGCTGCTTCCTGGAGTGTGTGTGTGTGTGGTGTGGAGAGAGAGAGAGAGAGAGAAAAAAAAAAAATAGTAAACAGTTGATTGACAGTTGAGAGGCGGGCCGAAAGAGCAAAGCTCAACCCCCGCAAAAACACAACTAGTAAACACAACTAGTAAACACAGTGTAGTGTAATATTATCAGCAGTACAACACAAACAAGCAATATAAAGAGTAAAATTAATGGATATACATAACCTGGCTTTTATTGTATAAGAGCATTGTATTTATTTTATTTATTTATGGTATTTATTTTATTTAACCTCAATATATTGTAACAACAGTTAGGAATGAGTGTTTCCCGCCAAAGACACGACGAGACTACGGGGTTGCTACAACTTTCAAGTTTCCCGCCAAAGACACGGCGAGACTACGGGGTTGCTACAACTTTCAAGTTTCCCGCCAAAGACACGACGAGACTACGGGGTTGCTACAACTTTCAAGTTTCCCGCCAAAGACACGGCGAGACTACGGCGTTGCTACGACTTTCAAGTTTCCCGCCAAAGACACGACGAGACTACGGGGTTGCTACAACTTTCAAGTTTCCCGCCAAAGACACGACGAGACTACGGCGTTGCTACGACTTTCAAGTTTCCCGCCAAAGACACGGCGAGACTACGGCGTAGCTACAACATTCAAGTTTCCCGCCAAAGACACGACGAGACTACGGCGTAGCTACAACTTTCAAGTTTCCCGCCAAAGACACGACGAGACTACGGCGTAGCTACAACTTTCAAGTTTCCCGCCAAAGACACGACGAGACTACGGCGTAGCTACGACTTTCAAGTTTCCCGCCAAAGACACGACGAGACTACGGCGTAGCTACAACTTTCAAGTTTCCCGCCAAAGACACGGCGAGACTATGGCGTAGCTACAACTTTCAAGTTTCCCGCCAAAGACACGGCGAGACTATGGCGTAGCTACGACTTTCAAGTTTCCCGCCAAAGACACGGCGAGACTACGGGGTTGCTACAACTTTCAAGTTTCCCGCCAAAGACACGACGAGACTACGGGGTTGCTACAACTTTCAAGTTTCCCGCCAAAGATACGACGAGACTACGGCGTTGCTACAACTTTCAAGTTTCCCGCCAAAGACACGGCGAGACTATGGCGTAGCTACAACTTTCAAGTTTCCCGCCAAAGATACGACGAGACTACGGCGTTGCTACAACTTTCAAGTTTCCCGCCAAAGACACGACGAGACTACGGCGTTGCTACGACTTTCAAGTTTCCCGCCAAAGACACGGCAAGACTACGGGGTTGCTACGACTTTCAAGTTTCCCGCCAAAGACACGGGAAGACTACGGGGTTGCTACGACTTTCAAGTTTCCCGCCAAAGACACGGCGAGACTACGGGGTTGCTACAACTTTCAAACAAGTTTTAACGCGTAACAAGTTGTGGGAATGACTATAGTAAGTTGTAACAACTTTCTAATACGTCATATAAAGTTGTAAAAAGATGTAACAACTTTATTGCAAGTTGTAACAAGCGGAAAATAGGGCCAGTTACGGTTTGTTTTTGCAGGGTTAACTTCTACTTGTTTATAACATCCCTCCACCTCCTGAGAAAAAAAAATGAGACTAGTCGAAATGCAGTTCATTTTTGCATATAAAATAAGTTATTAATATTATCATAACACAAAAAGTCAGCGTCGAATGTAATGAAATACCAGTTTCTGGGGTGGGCCCCGGAGGCTTCCTGAAGAAGGGAGCCGGTCGGCCGAGTGGACAGCACGCTGGACTTGTGATCCTGTGGTCCCGGGTTTGATCCCAAGCGCCGGCGAGAAACAATGGGCAGAGTTTCTTTCACCCTATGCCCCTGTTACCTAGCAGTAAAATAGGCACCTGGGTGTTAGTCAGCTGTCACGGGCTGCTTCCTAGGGGTGGAGGCTTGGTCGAGGACCGGGCCGCGGGGACACTAAGCCCCGAAATCATCGCAAGATAACCATGGTGATTTCTTGATTCCCAGTCAATCTCCCCATGATTTGGGTTCCCCATGATAACAGTTTAGCTCTCACGTTATGTGCTGTCGCTGCTGCTCTCTGAAATTCATCTATGAATATCATGTTGTTGTCATCATATTCTGTTCTTTACTGTGGGCTTCAAAATTACTAGGACCATCCATTTCCCACCAGCTGTGAGAGTCTACACATAAGGGACATAACTGGCCGACCCCTCACAGTGTTCAAGAGAGAACTATCAACATCAGAGGCCCGAGACTGTTCAACACGCTTCCACTACACATAAGGGACATAACTGGCCGACCCCTCACAGTGTTCAAGAGAGAACTATCAACATCAGAGGCCCGAGACTGTTCAACACGCTTCCACTACACATAAGGGACATAACTGGCCGACCCCTCACAGTGTTCAAGAGAGAACTATCAACATCAGAGGCCCGAGACTGTTCAACACGCTTCCACTACACATAAGGGACATAACTGGCCGACCCCTCACAGTGTTCAAGAGAGAACTATCAACATCAGAGGCCCGAGACTGTTCAACACGCTTCCACTACACATAAGGGACATAACTGGCCGACCCCTCACAGTGTTCAAGAGAGAACTATCAACATCAGAGGCCCGAGACTGTTCAACACGCTTCCACTACACATAAGGGACATAACTGGCCGACCCCTCACAGTGTTCAAGAGAGAACTGTCAACATCAGAGGCCCGAGACTGTTCAACACGCTTCCACTACACATAAGGGACATAACTGGCCGACCCCTCACAGTGTTCAAGAGAGAACTATCAACATCAGAGGCCCGAGACTGTTCAACACGCTTCCACTACACATAAGGGACATAACTGGCCGACCCCTCACAGTGTTCAAGAGAGAACTATCAACATCAGAGGCCCGAGACTGTTCAACACGCTTCCACTACACATAAGGGACATAACTGGCCGACCCCTCACAGTGTTCAAGAGAGAACTGTCAACATCAGAGGCCCGAGACTGTTCAACACGCTTCCACTACACATAAGGGACATAACTGGCCGACCCCTCACAGTGTTCAAGAGAGAACTATCAACATCAGAGGCCCGAGACTGTTCAACACGCTTCCACTACACATAAGGGACATAACTGGCCGACCCCTCACAGTGTTCAAGAGAGAACTATCAACATCAGAGGCCCGAGACTGTTCAACACGCTTCCACTACACATAAGGGACATAACTGGCCGACCCCTCACAGTGTTCAAGAGAGAACTGTCAACATCAGAGGCCCGAGACTGTTCAACACGCTTCCACTACACATAAGGGACATAACTGGCCGACCCCTCACAGTGTTCAAGAGAGAACTATCAACATCAGAGGCCCGAGACTGTTCAACACGCTTCCACTACACATAAGGGACATAACTGGCCGACCCCTCACAGTGTTCAAGAGAGAACTATCAACATCAGAGGCCCGAGACTGTTCAACACGCTTCCACTACACATAAGGGACATAACTGGCCGACCCCTCACAGTGTTCAAGAGAGAACTATCAACATCAGAGGCCCGAGACTGTTCAACACGCTTCCACTACACATAAGGGACATAACTGGCCGACCCCTCACAGTGTTCAAGAGAGAACTATCAACATCAGAGGCCCGAGACTGTTCAACACGCTTCCACTACACATAAGGGACATAACTGGCCGACCCCTCACAGTGTTCAAGAGAGAACTATCAACATCAGAGGCCCGAGACTGTTCAACACGCTTCCACTACACATAAGGGACATAACTGGCCGACCCCTCACAGTGTTCAAGAGAGAACTATCAACATCAGAGGCCCGAGACTGTTCAACACGCTTCCACTACACATAAGGGACATAACTGGCCGACCCCTCTCAGTGTTCAAGAGAGAACTATCAACATCAGAGGCCCGAGACTGTTCAACACGCTTCCACTACACATAAGGGACATAACTGGCCGACCCCTCACAGTGTTCAAGAGAGAACTTGATAAACACCTCCAAACATACCTGATCAACCAGGCTGTGACTCATACGTCAGCCTGCGAGCAGCCGCGTCCAACAGCCTGGTTGATCAGTCCGGCAACCAGGAGGCCTGGTCGACGACCGGGCCGCGGGGATGCTAAACACCGGAAGCACCTCAAGGTAACCTCAAGGTAAGGTAGGAGTCTCTATGACAGAGTCAGTGTATCAATTTTTATTTTTATTTTCTGGTTCGTCAAACTTCCACTGCAACTCTCTCTACTTGTTTCTTTTCTTATTACTTCATATCCTCCTGGAAATATTGCATCAAACATCATAATGTTTACTTTTTTCACTAAAGCATTTAAATCAGGTGGTTTCACTAACCCTTTCCCTTATTTCCTCGTCTTTGTTTGTAACGCCATCAGCATTTGTGTCATACCTTAAGAATTTTCTTTATCATTTGTTTCCAGAATTCTCAGAGCATTCCCGCCTATTTGTTTCATTTTGTATAGGTTATGAGATGGATGCATTACTAGCTATGATGAGTGGGTGTGAGTAGGAGGAGTTTCGGAGCAAGGGAAATGGCGTAGAAGGGCTGTGAGGCAGAAAGTGGCTGAGAGAAAGGGAGGGAGGCTGAGGGGCTGAGAGCCTAGGCATGAGGCCAGAGGATAAGGGCTGTAAGACAGATCTGGGCTGAGACGCAGAGCTCGGGAGAGTGATTGAGAGAGAGAGAGAGAGAGAGAGAGAGAGAGAGAGAGAGAGAGAGAGAGAGAGAGAGAGAGAGAGAGAGAGAGAGAGAGAGAGAGAGAGAGAGAGAGAGGGGGAGAGAGAGAGGGGGAGAGAGAGAGAGAGAGAGAGAGAGAGAGGGGGAGAGAGAGAGAGAGAGAGAGAGAGAGAGAGAGAGAGAGAGAGAGAGAGAGAGAGAGAGAGAGAGAGAGAGAGAGAGAGAGAGAGAGAGAGAGAGGGGGAGAGAGAGAGAGAGAGGGGGAGAGAGAGAGAGAGAGGGGGAGAGAGAGAGAGAGAGAGGGGGAGAGAGAGAGAGAGAGAGAGAGAGAGAGAGAGAGAGAGAGAGAGAGAGAGAGAGAGAGAGAGAGAGAGAGAGAGAGAGAGAGAGAGAGAGGGGGAGTGTGTGTGTGTGTGTGTGTGTGTGTGTGTGTGTGTGTGTGTGTGTGTGTGTGTGTGTGTGTGTGTGTGTGTACTCACCTAGTTGTACTCACCTAATTGTGTTTGCGGGGGTTGAGCTCTGGCTCTTTGGTCCCGCCTCTCAACTGTCAATCAACTGGTGTACAGGTTCCTGAGCCTACTGGGCTATATCATATCTACACTTGAAACTGTGTATGGAGTCAGCCTCCACCACATCACTTCCTAGTGCATTCCATTTATTAACTACTCTGACACTGAAAAAGTTCTTTCTAACGCCCCTGTGGCTCATTTGGGTACTCAGCTTCCACCTGTGTCCCCTTGTTCGCGTCCCACCAGTGTTGAATAGTTCATCCTTGTTTACCCGGTCGATTCCCCTGAGGATTTTGTAGGTTGTGATCATGTCCCCCCTTACTCTTCTGTCTTCCAGTGTCGTAAGGTGCATTTCCCGCAGCCTTTCCTCGTAACTCATGCGTGTGTGCGTGTGCGTGTGTGTCCGTGCGAGTGAGACCTATGTGTACATGGCCCCAGTATATGACCCATATTCGTGTGCGTGTGTATGACTCGCATGTAGACATGACCAGCATGTAAATGTTTATGGATCATGTGAATATGTTTCGTGTCAGTGTGCATATCTCCTGTGCACATGCATATAATCACTGTGCACGTTTATATAACTCGTGTGCATGTGTCTATAACTCAGGTGCACATGCGTATAACCCATGTGTATGCCCATCCTAACATGGAGTGACAATTAGTGCACAATTATTAAGTCCCCCCCCCCCTCTATGTGCAATATATCCTGTCTGATATGCGATATATCCGAACTGGTAGGCGATATATCCTGTCTAGTAGCTGATATATCCAGACTGGTAGGAGATATATGCTCTCTTGTAGCCGATATATCCTGTGTGGTAGGAGCTGTTCTGTCTGGCCAGTGATATATCCTGTAAGATAGACGATATGTCCTGTCTGGTAAGTGATAAATCCTGTCCGGTATGTGATATATCTTAGACATACTCCCATAAACATTTCTGAGAGTCGACATACTCCTGCAATTAACCCAGTTGCACTTCTGTGGCAATCAATGCGTTCGCGCATCACCCTCTCCGTGTGTAACGGCTATAGGGATAACTCTGTATTACTCTTTCCCCTTGTTCTTGCTTCCCTCTCCCCTCTCTGAGTCGTCTTTTGTTCCCAGACATATCAATGTCACGCAGGTTGAGGGGTCACCTATAGCTCTCGACCTTTGCCCATGTTTACAATGTTCCGACAGTTGATAGATTGTCTTGTGAGGGCAGAGGACAGAGGCCAAGGTGAAAACCATGGCCCCTTTGGCCCTTCAGGGCCAAAGGGTAATCTAGTGATTGGTGTATGGGGTGCCCAGAGGTGGGGATTCTACAGTGCTTTGCAGGGCGGAGTCATAGTACCCCTGGCAACGAATCCTTAGTTTAGTAGTCAGCGTAAACTTAGACCTTGTAGGGTATGGGTACAGCAAGACTTACTGGTTGGAATTGGTTGCAGAGTTCAGGTAAATCTAAACTTCGGCTGGTTTAGAGATCGAGTTTTGTTAATTAGTATTTCCCAACATTCTGCATCTAGAATGGAATGTTAGAGTAGGATAATCATTGATTCTTATTAATTAAAAGTAATTTGGCATTTTAGTTCATTTTCCAGGTCGAATTGCTGACCCCGCCCCAGGATGCAACCCCTCGACAAGGTGACTAAATCCTGGATATCTACTTACTGCTAGGTAAACAGAGGCATTAGGTGACAGGAAATGTGCCCAATCATTTCTGTCCTGCCCAAGATTTTTGTTTCTTTTGTACGTTTGCTTTTTCTCCCACTCTCATGAGAGCAGCTGTTGGGGTTTTCACTGCAAGTGTGGATAATATTTTGTTCCATGTTGTATATAATAATTATTTAAGGATACTTATTAAAGTGATAAGTGGAAGGGAAGACCGACTTCACGGAAGGTGATAACAGCGTTGTTGACACGTCATGTCGTTACGAGTGGTGAAGGCAAGACAGACTTCACGGAAGGTGATAACAGCGTTGTTGACACGTCATGTCGTTACGAGTGGTGAAGGCAAGACAGACTTCACGGAAGGTGATAACAGCGTTGTTGACACGTCATGTCGTTACGAGTGGTGAAGGCAAGACCGACTTCACGGAAGGTGATAACAGCGTTGTTGACACGTCATGTCGTTACGAGTGGTGAAGGCAAGACCGACTTCACGGAAGGTGATAACAGCGTTGTTGACACGTCATGTCGTTACGAGTGGTGGCAGCGGTGTTGACCACAATCAGTCATTACAAGGTAGATTGGTCGCCCGGCCACCAGAGGGAGTGGGTGTGCTTGATTTGATCTCCTCAGTTGGAACAGTAGCAGTGCAGCTGTTGTGAAGGAAGTGTGGCTGTTGCAGGTCTGGTTTGGTGGCCTGCTGGTACGGCAACCTGTCCTCCTAAAAATAACGTCGTTTTTGGCCATTTGCCCGTATGGCCGAAAGTGGACGTAATTTGAAAATGAAAAAAAATGAAAATAAATTTGGGATTTTTTTCAACAATAGTAAGGGTCCTCTGGTAGGTTAGATGGGCAGGAAATTCTCATAAAATTTCAAAACGTTATGAAAAATGTTAATGGAAAGTTTCCTCTTCTAACCTTGCCGAGTAAGCCGGACGACCCAAACAGAAAACGGAACAGTATGTCACTTTTGTGAGTCGATTTCATTTCAAACTACGTCCAAATTTGGCCATAGCGCCGCGCATACGAGCGAAAAGTGACGTTATTTTTAAGAGGACGGGTTGGGTGCGGAGTGAGAGTCTTCCAAGAAGGGTACGAGTTTGCCTCCCCTGAAGAGAACCACCTCGGGTTGTTTAGTTTTTCCTGCTGGTGGACCACACGTTGGTTGGTCTTGCATTGGTGGTCGTGCTCCATGTTAGTGCAGCTTCTTCAGGACTGTCGAGTGGCAGTTAAGTTTCTATGTCAAGATGTGTTTCAAGAGTTCCTCTGTCGGGGTGAGGGGGCATTCTTTCCCTCTGCCTGGGACAGGCACCGTTCGGGTGGTTAACCTAAGTGTGACTTTGACTTACATTGGCGGTGCATGGAGTGCTGTTCGAATTGCCGGATGAACTTTTGACCAGGCTGTTTGAGCAGGTTGGGAAAGTGCTCAGCGTCCGGTGGAACAAGGTCTCTGTGCGGGGATGCTTGATGACACCCAAACTTTGACAATGTCCCTGGCGCAGCATGTCCCATCTTCGTTGTCCCTAATGGGGTTTATGCTAAGATGTCTGTATAAAGGTCCGCCCCATACGTGTTATCACTGTGGTCATCAGGGTCACCTGGCGGCTGCATGCACAGTGGTCGAGGCTGTGTGACTATATTCAGGGAGGATGATTTTCCAGCTCTTCTGACCCAGGATGAGCATGTGGGGGGTATTTGTGTGCCTTCCAGTCTCCTGGGGTGATGATCCTGTGTGTGTCACGGTCCCGGCTGTGAGCGAGGGAGTGGAGGTGTGCTCCGGAAGAAGACGGAGCACCAGTGTGTGAGGATGTTCTTGCGCATCAGGTGCTGGTGGAGATCTACAGTGTGCTGCTTGCTCTGGTGGTGGCGGAGCCTTCCCCAGGGGGTGTCCCCTTCAGTCCTGGAGTGCGAGTCTGGTGTGGCTGACCCGGCGGTGGGGGCTACTGGGGGAGGTGGTCCCCCTCTTTTCTCTCTCTTTTCTCTAGTGGCATACCAGGCTGTCTCGCCTATGGAGGGTGTGCAGCCCCAGGGACACTTCCAGGACACGCTGCATATGGTTTGGCTGGTTCCTAAACGGGAGTGTAGGAGAGGCGCTGCCAGTCCGCTGCTGGTGAGGACCCTGAGGAGACTATGGACGCTGAGACGGGGGTGGATGATGCCGTGCTTGTTGAGGAGACGGAGCGGGAAGGCGGTGGCTCCTTTGCCGGTTTCTGTGAGCCCCGCGGTGCCATTGGCCTGAGATGGAGGTTGTTGACCCTGGTGATGGTGGTTGTGCAGAATGTGATTTGCATTTGGTATTAAAAAGGGGGGGTCTATTGCCCCTTCTCAAGGGGTTGCCCCGCTGGAGCCCTTGCCCCCCCTCCGTTCCCCGGCATCGTCGGTGTGTGGTGCCATTAGGGGGAGGGATACAGCTTCTGCACACCTGTCTGTGGTGGCTGATTGGTACTCATCGGGTCGGATTCCACATGTGTGTGTTGGAGGTGCGTCTCCATGAGGTTTTGTGCTTATATATGAGCTTGTGTCCTTGTTTTCCATGTGTTGGGAGGCTCATGTGTGTCCTGTTGCAAGACTCGGAGGTGTCTCCCTTTCTCCCTGGGTTCGGATGATTTATGAATGTGTTGTGTGTAGTATTGCTTTCATTCGTCGGGAATGTTGAACATTCCGGTCATGTGTTGGCCAATTTCACCTGAACGTCTTCATATTTTTTGTTTATGTTTATATTTGGTTAATGTTGCATGTTTCTTGTTGTAGGTTTCCCCTTATTGTGTATTCTTGTGTTTCTTGTATTTTGTTCATTTTGGTGGGTTGTAATGGCCTCCGCTTGATGAGGTCCCTGGTGTATGGATTTTTTTTTCTTTATGTATATTACGTTGAGTGGTGAAGGTGTTATGTGGTCTGTGTACCTTATCTGTATTAAATTTTTGTGGGCTTCTTGAGGTTATCTTGAGATGATTTCGGGGTTTTTTAGTGTCCCCGCGGCCCGGTCCTCGACCAGGCCTCCACCCCCAGGAAGCAGCCTGTGACAGATGACTAGCACCCAGGTACCTATTTTATTGCTAGGTAACAGGGGGCATAGGGTGAAAGAAACTCTGCCCATTGTTTCTCGCCGGCGCCCGGGATCGAACCATGGACCGCAGGATCACAAGTCCAGCGTGCTGTCCACTCGGCCGACCGGACTTGGTGGAAAATTTGTACCCGTCTGTGAACTGTTCACTGGGTGGGTGTGTTTGTGTACTTGTATTGTGATATTTCTTATGGTTCTGTGTTTAATGAGGTGTTTGTGAACAGTTCCGTTGCTACAGTAACATTTATTTGTATATATACTGTTTTACTTTTAAAGGGAAAAAGTAATAATAACAGGGTGCTAGTATTTCTGTTGGCTTTATTGCATATGTTACCATGACACATGGACACGCTCCTGTGTCCTCTCCATGGACAACATCCCGTGTCCCATCCCGGGACACGTTGCTGGTATCCACGGAGGGACACTGGAGTGAACCCACAGACTGGAGGTGCGTGGAAGAGGGAGGTGAAAACCTAATTATGTCGCTCCATCAGGCAGTTGTTGGCGATTTTCTCACTTGGCGGGTGTGCGGTGATGGGCGGCCGGACAGCATGCTGCCTGAGAGAGGAGATGAGCCGGCTGGCATTACCCTGAGTGCAGGCCAGCCTCTCCTCACCCGAGGCCGTCGTCCGAGGCCCTCCGCTTGCTCAAGACGGTCTTATGGCCTCATTCTACCTCTGCGCGATATTGAGACTTGGCGGTGATAAACAGAGAAATGAGGTGACGAGGAAAATCCTGGGAATGGAGCTATGTAGGGGAGGGTGGGAGTGTGCCAGAGGGTGCCAGAGGGTGCCAGAGGGTGCCAGAGGGTGGGAGGGTGGCGGAGGGTGCCCGAGGGTGGGAGTGTGCCAGAGGGTGCCAGAGGGTGGGAGTGTGGCGGAGGGTGCCAGAGGGTGGGAGTGTGGCGGAGGGTGCCAGAGGGTGCCAGAGGGTGGGAGGGTGGCGGAGGGTGGGAGGCTGGCAGCAAGTTATGGCGGCTCTGGGAAAATGTGGGGCTGCAGGAGCGGCGGAAGTTGTGAGGATAAAGTCTAACCCGGCAAGTTACTGCGCTGATTTACCTTCCCGGCTTTACTTATTTATTCTAAGTTTTAAGTGCGCACGTTTTCCTCCCTCCCTCCCTCCTTATGCTCCCGCCCTCTCATTATATATATATATATATATATATATATATATATATATATATATATATATATATATATATATATATATATATATATATATTCGAAAGGGCAGCCTCATCTTAGCTTTGTCCAAAATATGGCGTCTGTGTTTGCCCGCGGGAGAGCCGCGTTCCCGCCCTGGGCGATGACACTGGCGTGCAGCGATGTAACGAGAGACGCGATTGGCGGAAGGTGTGACCGCCAACCAATACGAGAGACGCGATTGGAGGAAGGTGTGACCGCCAACCAATACGAGAGACGCGATTGGAGGAAGGTGTGACCGCCAGCCAATCAACAGGTGACTTGAGGCCGAGGAGCCGAGGAGTCGGGCCGCCGCCGGAGCCCAAGCAGCACCGAGATTGAAGATTTTAGGCAAGATTTTCCTTCGCATTGCCAAGTTGAGCTCCAAGAAGGGGTCAAAAGACCTCTGCTTATGGGAGGAACAGCTCATGACCTCAGTGGAGGATGGCATTACATCAGAACTGTTCCATTTCCAGCTTCTTCTTAGTAGCAGAAGGGGCAAGTAGCACGGGCTATGGTGACCCCGTAGTGGACTTACCTGCCACAGGAGCGGTGCTGTACCTGTGCCATTTCCAGCTTTAGCAGAGGATCGCTTATAGATCACTCTGCACAGGCTAACGAAGTGATCAAGGGCATCATTCACAGACAAGGAAGCAGTGAATGCTGTGGTCATCCAGCAGTCGAAGAGACTGTCCCTCTTCGACTGCTCTCTTCGGTAGAGCAGTCGGTACGTCAGTGACATTACGCACGTAGTGACAGCGTGTAGGCGGCCAGTGACATGACAGGTGATCACCCAACATGACCAGTGACATGACAGGTGATCACCCAACATGACCAGTGACACAAGAGCTCAGTGAAGTGCGGCAACCAGTGACAAATTTCACCGAGGGTCAGTGAAGTGGAAGTTTACCTGTCGAACTGAAAGACTGCAGCAGGGACGGTGGTGGCTGTGTCAACCAGTGGTGGAGGTGGCTGTGTCAACCAGTGGTGGAGGTGGCTGTGTCAACCAGTGGTGGAGGTGGCTGTGTCAACCAGTGGTGGAGGTGGCTGTGTCAACCAGTGGTGGAGGTGGCTGTGTCAACCAGTGGTGGTGGTGGCTGTGTCAACCAGTGGTGGTGGTGGCTGTGTCAACCAGTGGAGGTGGCTGTGTCAACCAGTGGTGGTGGTGGTGGTTGTGTCAACCAGTGGTGGTGGCTGTGTCAACCAGTGGTGGTGGTGGCTGTGTCAACCAGTGGTGGTGGTGGCTGTGTCAACCAGTGGTGGTGAAGGCTGTGTCAACCAGTGGTGGAGGTGGCGGCTGTGTCAACCAGTGTTGGAGGTGGCTGTGTCAACCAGTGGTGGAGGTGGTGGCTGTGTCAACCAGTGGTGGTGGTGGCTGTGTCAACCAGTGGTGGTGGTGGCTGTGTCAACCAGTGGTGGAGGTGGCTGTGTCAACTAGTGGTGGAGGTGGTGGCTGTGTCAACCAGTGGTAGTGGTGGCTGTGTCAACCAGTGGTGGAGGTGGTGGCTGTGTCAACCAGTGGTGGTGGTGGCTGTGTCAACCAGTGGTGGTGAAGGCTGTGTCAACCAGTGGTGGAGGTGGTGGCTGTGTCAACCAGTGGTGGTGGTGGTGGCTGTGTCAACCAGTGGTGGTGGCTGTGTCAACCAGTGGTGGTGGTGGTGGCTGTGTCAACCAGTGGTAGTGGTGGTGGTGGCTGTGTCAACCAGTGGTGGTGGTGGCTGTGTCAACCAGTGGTGGTGGTGGCTGTGTCAACCAGTGGTGGAGGTGGTGGCTGTGTCAACCAGTGGTGGTGAAGGCTGTGTCAACCAGTGGTGGAGGTGGTGGCTGTGTCAACCAGTGGTGGTGGCTGTGTCAACCAGTGGTGGTGGCTGTGTCAACCAGTGGTGGTGGTGGTGGCTGTGTCAACCAGTGGTGGTGGTGGTGGTTGTGTCAACCAGTGGTGGTGGCTGTGTCAACCAGTGGTGGTGGTGGCTGTGTCAACCAGTGACAGTGGTGGTGGTGGCTGTGTCAACCAGTGACAGTGGTGGAGGTGGCTGTGTCAACCAGTGACAGTGGTGGTGGTGGCTGTGTCAACCAGTGACAGTGATGGTGGTGGCTGTGTTAACCAGTGACAGTGGTGGAGGTGGCTGTGTCAACCAGTGACAGTGGTGGTGGTGGCTGTGTCAACCAGTGACAGTGGTGGTGGTGGCTGTATCAACCAGTGACAGTGGTGGTGGTGGCTGTGTCAACCAGTGACAGTGGTGGTGGTGGCTGTGTCAACCAGTGACAGTGGTGGTGGTGGCTGTATCAACCAGTGACAGTGGTGGAGGTGGCTGTGTCAACCAGTGACAGTGGTGGTGGTGGCTGTATCAACCAGTGACAGTGGTGGTGGTGGCTGTGTCAACCAGTGACAGTGGTGGTGGTGGCTGTGTCAACCAGTGACAGTGGTGGTGGTGGCTGTGTCAACCAGTGACAGTGGTGGAGGTGGCTGTGTCAACCAGTGGTGGTGGTGGCTGTGTCAACCAGTGACAGTGGTGGTGGTGGCTGTGTCAACCAGTGACAGTGGTGGTGGTGGTTGTGTCAACCAGTGGTGGTGGTGGTGGCTGTGTCAACCAGTGACAGTGGTGGTGGTGGTTGTGTCAACCAGTGGTGGTGGTGGCTGTGTCAACCAGTGACAGTAGTGGTGGTGGCTGTGTCAACCAGTGACAGTGGTGGAGGTGGCTGTGTCAACCAGTGGTGGTGGTGGTGGTGGCTGTGTCAACCAGTGACAGTGGTGGTGGTGGCTGTGTCAACCAGTGACAGTGGTGGTGGTGGCTGTGTCAACCAGTGGTGGTGGAGGCTGTGTCAACCAGTGACAGTGGTGGAGGTGGCTGTGTCAACCAGTGGTGGTGGAGGCTGTGTCAACCAGTGACAGTGGTGGTGGTGGCTGTCTCAACCAGTGACAGTGGTGGTGGTGGTGGCTGTGTCAACCAGTGGTGGTGGTGGCTGTGTCAACCAGTGGTGGAGGTGGCTGTGTCAACCAGTGACAGTGGTGGAGGTGGCTGTGTCAACCAGTGACAGTGGTGGAGGTGGCTGTGTCAACCAGTGACAGTGGTGGAGGTGGCTGTGTCAACCAGTGACAGTGGTGGTGGTGGCTGTATCAACCAGTGACAGTGGTGGTGGTGGCTGTGTCAACCAGTGACAGTGGTGGTGGTGGCTGTGTCAACCAGTGACAGTGGTGGTGGTGGCTGTGTCAACCAGTGACAGTGGTGGAGGTGGCTGTGTCAACCAGTGGTGGAGGTGGCTGTGTCAACCAGTGACAGTGGTGGAGGTGGCTGTGTCAACCAGTGACAGTGGTGGTGGTGGCTGTGTCAACCAGTGACAGTGGTGGAGGTGGCTGTGTCAACCAGTGGTGGTGGTGGCTGTGTCAACCAGTGACAGTGGTGGTGGTGGCTGTATCAACCAGTGACAGTGGTGGAGGTGGCTGTGTCAACCAGTGACAGTGGTGGAGGTGGCTGTGTCAACCAGTGACAGTGGTGGAGGTGGCTGTATCAACCAGTGACAGTGGTGGAGGTGGCTGTGTCAACCAGTGACAGTGGTGGTGGTGGCTGTGTCAACCAGTGGTGGTGGTGGCTGTGTCAACCAGTGACAGTGGTGGTGGTGGCTGTATCAACCAGTGACAGTGGTGGAGGTGGCTGTGTCAACCAGTGACAGTGGTGGTGGTGGCTGTGTCAACCAGTGGTGGAGGTGGCTGTGTCAACCAGTGACAGTGGTGGTGGTGGCTGTGTCAACCAGTGACAGTGGTGGTGGTGGCTGTGTCAACCAGTGACAGTGGTGGTGGTGGCTGTGTCAACCAGTGACAGTGGTGGTGGTGGCTGTGTCAACCAGTGACAGTGGTGGTGGTGGCTGTGTCAACCAGTGACAGTGGTGGTGGTGGCTGTGTCAACCAGTGGTGGTGGTGGCTGTGTCAACCAGTGACAGTGGTGGTGGTGGCTGTGTCAACCAGTGACAGTGGTGGAGGTGGCTGTGTCAACCAGTGACAGTGGTGGTGGTGGCTGTGTCAACCAGTGACAGTGGTGGAGGTGGCTGTGTCAACCAGTGGTGGTGGTGGCTGTGTCAACCAGTGACAGTGGTGGTGGTGGCTGTGTCAACCAGTGGTGGTGGTGGCTGTGTCAACCAGTGACAGTGGTGGAGGTGGCTGTGTCAACCAGTGACAGTGGTGGTGGTGGCTGTGTCAACCAGTGACAGTGGTGGTGGTGGCTGTGTCAACCAGTGACAGTGGTGGAGGTGGCTGTGTCAACCAGTGGTGGTGGTGGCTGTGTCAACCAGTGACAGTGGTGGTGGTGGCTGTGTCAACCAGTGACAGTGGTGGTGGTGGCTGTGTCAACCAGTGACAGTGGTGGTGGTGGCTGTGTCAACCAGTGACAGTGGTGGTGGTGGCTGTGTCAACCAGTGGTGGTGGTGGCTGTGTCAACCAGTGACAGTGGTGGTGGTGGCTGTGTCAACCAGTGACAGTGGTGGAGGTGGCTGTGTCAACCAGTGACAGTGGTGGTGGTGGCTGTGTCAACCAGTGACAGTGGTGGAGGTGGCTGTGTCAACCAGTGGTGGTGGTGGCTGTGTCAACCAGTGACAGTGGTGGTGGTGGCTGTGTCAACCAGTGGTGGTGGTGGCTGTGTCAACCAGTGACAGTGGTGGAGGTGGCTGTGTCAACCAGTGACAGTGGTGGTGGTGGCTGTGTCAACCAGTGACAGTGGTGGTGGTGGCTGTGTCAACCAGTGACAGTGGTGGTGGTGGCTGTGTCAACCAGTGACAGTGGTGGTGGTGGCTGTGTCAACCAGTGACAGTGGTGGAGGTGGCTGTGTCAACCAGTGACAGTGGTGGTGGTGGCTGTGTCAACCAGTGGTGGAGGTGGATGTGTCAACCAGTGACAGTGGTGGTGGTGGCTGTGTCAACCAGTGACAGTGGTGGTGGTGGCTGTGTCAACCAGTGACAGTGGTGGAGGTTACTATCTGAGAGTAACGCTTCAAATACACTTAGTACAAGAATGCAACATACATAACTTATTACAAGAAACATTTATGTGATAATACTTCTTACTCTGAAATAATAGAAGTTGAATGACAGTCACAGTTCGCACATCTGACCCTCACACACCTACCCTCTCCATCCCACACCTGTAAGTACACCACACACACCTGTAAGTACACCACACACACACACACCTGTGACTACACCACATACACCTGTGACTACACCACACACACCTGTGACTACACCACATACACCTGTAAGTACACCACACACACCTGTGACTACACCACACACACACCTGTGACTACACCACACACACCTGTGACTACACCACATACACCTGTAAGTACACCACACACACCTGTAAGTACACCACACACACACACACCTGTGACTACACCACACACACACACACACCTGTGACTACACCACACACACACACCTGTGACTACACCACACACACACACACCTGTGACTACACCACACACACACACACCTGTGACTACACCACACACACACACCTGTGACTACACCACACACACACCTGTGACTACACCACACACACACACACCTGTGACTACACCACACACACACACCTGTGACTACACCACACACACACACCTGTGACTACACCACACACACACACCTGTGACTACACCACACACACACACCTGTGACTACACCACACACACACACCTGTGACTACACCACACACACACACCTGTGACTACACCACACACACACACCTGTGACTACACCACACACACACACCTGTGACTACACCACACACACCTGTGACTACACCACACACACACACCTGTGACTACACCACACACACACACCTGTGACTACACCACACACACACACCTGTGACTACACCACACACACACACCTGTGACTACACCACACACACACACCTGTGACTACACCACACACACACACACCTGTGACTACACCACACACACACACCTGTGACTACACCACACACACACACCTGTGACTACACCACACACACACACCTGTGACTACACCACACACACCTGTGACTACACCACACACACACCTGTGACTACACCACACACACCTGTGACTACACCACACACACACCTGTGACTACACCACACACACACACCTGTGACTACACCACACACACATCTGTGACTACACCACACACACCTGTAAGTACACCACACACACACCTGTGACTACACCACACACATACACCTGTGACTACACCACACACACACACCTGTGACTACACCACACACACACACCTGTGACTACACCACACACACCTGTGACTACACCACACACACACCTGTGACTACACCACACACACACCTGTGACTACACCACACACACACACCTGTGACTACACCACACACACCTGTAAGTACACCACACACACACACCTGTGACTACACCACACACACACACCTGTGACTACACCACACACACACACCTGTGACTACACCGCACACACACACCTGTGACTACACCACACACACACACCTGTGACTACACCACACACACATCTGTGACTACACCACACACACCTGTAAGTACACCACACACACACACCTGTGACTACACCACACACACACACCTGTGACTACACCACACACACACACCTGTGACTACACCACACACACACACCTGTGACTACACCACACACACACACCTGTGACTACACCACACACACCTGTGACTACACCACACACACACCTGTGACTACACCACACACACACACCTGTGACTACACCACACACACACACACCTGTGACTACACCACACACACCTGTGACTACACCACACACACACACCTGTGACTACACCACACACACACACCTGTGACTACACCACACACACACACCTGTGACTACACCACACACACACACACCTGTGACTACACCACACACACACCTGTGATTACACCACACACACACCTGTGACTACACCACACACACACCTGTGATTACACCACACACACACACCTGTGACTACACCACACACACCTGTGACCACACCACACACACACACACCTGTGACTTCACCACACACACACACCTGTGACTACACCACACACACACACCTGTGACTACACCACACACACACACCTGTGACTACACCACACACACACACCTGTGACCACACACACACACCTGTGACTACACCACACACACACACCTGTGACTACACCACACACACACACCTGTGACCACACACACACACCTGTGACCACACCACATGTGACCACACCACTGGCCCTCTCTCGTCATTGTATAATACAATTCCATTATAAGGGTCCATACAATGCTACACTATAACACACTAGAAAAGAATGTAATAATATGTTAGTATAATTCTCTGATATTAACAATTATCAATAACAAATTAATTTGTATTAATTGGGCGATATATGTAGAACAATTAGCTGTATAACTTGCATAGTTAAGCACCAAGTTAACACCTGGGTTATACCACCCATAACATGCCTCTGAGAGACATGTCCGCGATGTAGAAGATACAGATCTGGTCACCTAGCTGGGAGTAGAGAGGCTACGGGTACGGAGGAGACCAGGAGAGGTCACACGGGGTCAACTGATGCCTCGTGGTCATAGGAAGGTGGTCGCAGCCATCCTGTCTGTCTGTCTGGTGCGTACCTGCAAAATGGTTTGATTTTGGTCGTAGAGGTTACTGTTATGTTCGCTCTCTAGTTCAGACCTAACTCGGATCAAGAGTCGTTTATATCTACTCTACAAACGTGCTAGATGGGCCAGGTAATAGTTTAGTTTATGTAAGAAAGAGGTGAAGTGTACATTTTTGGCATTAGTTTCTGCTTTTGGAAATTTGAAGGGGGAAGCCTCATCTTAGCTTTGTCCAAAATATGGCGTCTGTGTTTGCCTGCGCGGAGAGCCGTTCCCGCCTTGGGCGATGACACTGGCGTGCAGCGATGTAACGAGAGACGCGATTGGCGGAAGGTGTGACCGCCAGCCAATACGAGAGACGCGATTGGCGGAAGGTGTGACCGCCAGCCAATACGAGAGACGCGATTGGAGGAAGGTGTGACCGCCAGCCAATCAACAGGTGATCTAGTACATGGCAGAGCCCTGAGGCACGCCACTTAAGTCTCCAACTTGGACTTTAACTCCATCTTTGCTTGAAATAACGATCTAATCCAACTTAAGATAACCACCCTCCAATATGAGAGACTTCTAACATTTTAAATGTCTCCCTTCGTGAGAGCGACGAGACACAATAAATGGTTATCTTGAGGTTATCTTGAGATGATTTCGGGGCTTTAGTGTCCCCGCGGCCCGGTCCTCGACCAGGCCTCCACCCCCAGGAAGCAGCCCGTGACAGCTGACTAACACCCAGGTACCTATTTTACTGCTAGATAACAGGGGCATAGGGTGGAAGAAACTCTGCCCATTGTTCCTCGCCGGCGCCTGGCATCGAACCCAGGACCACAGGATCACGCGTCCAGTGATCTGTCCTCTCAGCCGCCGCCTCCCTGGTATGCTAAAGGCATTTATAAAATGCTTCAATCCTTCCCATTATCAATTGCTTCACATGTACTGGAAAATAATAATAAGTTGGTAAAGCAAGAACGGTCGTTAGTAAAACCATGTATTAATCTACTTTTAAAGATGTAAGAGAATATCTTTTCGCGTTTACCAATTTCCTACAATACTCGTTAAGCTAATTTGGCGACAGTTTAAGGCAAACGATGTAGTTCCCTGCTTAAGAGCGACATTGGAAGTCGGTCGGCCGAGCGGACAGCACGCAGGACTTGTGATCCTGTGGTCCTGGGTTCGATCCCAGGCGCCGGCGAGAAACAATGGGCAGAGTTTCTTTCACCCTATGCCCCCTGTTACCTAGCAGTAAATAGGTACCTGGGTGTTAGTCAGCTGTCACGGGCTGCTTCCTGGGGGTGGAGGCCTGGTCGAGGACCGGGCCGCGGAGACACTAAAAAGCCCCGAAATCATCTCAAGATAACCTCACATCATGTTAGCATCTCTGAACACATCCGGTACTCTGCTAGACTATAATGAATTATTAAATATGTCAGAGCTCACTAAGCTCCTCTTCACACTCATTCAGCACCCCGGCGAATACCTCGTCTGACCCTACGGACTTAGTTTTAATTTTTATATTTGTTTAAAAATTCAGAGCTGGTAAGGACTAAAATAGTTAATTTGTGATCTTTACCACCTACACGGATTGGTTCAGCTGATGGTTGAAAGTCATAGTTAGTTATCTGACCGTCCTAATCTTTGTTTTGATTGGCCTAGTCTTTGTTTGACGGCTCTAATCTTTGTTCTGACTGGCCTAATCTTTGTTTGACCGCTCTAATCTTTGTTCTGACTGGCCTAATCTTTGTTCTGACTGGTCTAATCTTTGTTTTGACTGGCCTAACCTTTGTTTTGACTGGCCTAATCTTTGTTTGACCGCTCTAACCTTTGTTCTGACTGGCCTAATCTTTGTTTGACCGCTCTAATCTTTGTTTTGACTGGCCTAATCTTTGTTTGACCGCTCTAATCTTAGGAGTTTCCGAGATAAACAACAAAGGATTTGCTTTTGTCTGGCCTGTTGTGTTCTAAAAAGTTTCTTTCTTTCTTTTCTTTTCTTAATGTTAACTAGTTTGACCAAATGTTGTTCTAGATTGACTTAGCAATTTTTAATGCTTTTGTACATTGATTTATGATTTATGAAAATGATTTAGTCCTAAAATCATTCATCTGAGGTTATTGTTAATCGACGATGCCCAAACTAAAAGGAGCCGGTCGGCCGAGCGGACAGCACGCTGGACTTGTGATCCTGTGGTCCTGGGTTCGATCCCAGGCGCCGACGAGAAACAATGGGCAGAGTTTCTTTCACCCTATGCCCCTGTTACCTAGCAGTAAAATAGGTACCTGGGTGTTAGTCAGCTGTCACGGGCTGCTTCCTGGGGGGTGGAGGCCTGGTCGAGGACCGGGCCGCGGGGACACTAAAGCCCCGAAATCATCTCAAGATAACCTCAAGATACCCATTAGAAGATGGGGAAACCACGTCGTTTCGGTCCATTCTGGACAAACTATAGTGTTTGTGAGAAGACCCAAGACACTTGAGAATGGTCCAAGATGGACCGAAACGTCGTCGACGTGACCGAAACGTCGTCGTCGTGACCGAAACGTCGTCGTCGTGACCGAAACGTCGTCGTCGTCTCCTCATTTTCTGACGTGTGTGTTTTTTTTTTTTTAAGATATATACAAGAGTTGTTACATTCTTGTAGAGCCACTAGTACGCGTAGCGTTTCGGGCAAGTCCTTAATCCTATGGTCCCTGGAATACGATCCCCTGCCGCGAAGAATCGTTGTTACAACCAAGTACACATTTTACTGTTGCGTTAAACAGAGGCTACAGTTAAGGAATTGCGCCCAGTAAATCCTCCCCGGCCAGGATACGAACCCACGACAACTGGTTTGGTCATTATATCTTCAGCCTCGTTATTGTGACCTGTCGTCTGCAATGCACGTCGATCTAATTACTTCACGACAGACCACGTTTCTGTACGGGATCACCATACCCCGTGCTACTGGAACTTATTGTTCTGAGTAGCGAAACTTAAACAACAACATACCACGTTTCTGGGCTTTATTGTGATCTATTAAACTGTTTTAACTTCAATTTACATCCAAATCAAGTTTTTTGGGGGAAGAAATCTGGCCGAGTTGTTTAGGGAGTAACATAGTATTGTTACTGTTTGTAACAGTAACCACCATACAGAACCCCTCAGCCCTGGTTCGAATCCTCTTGATGGTTTCTACTGATATTTTCATTAATCACATCGTTAAC
>NC_091161.1:16674241-16689241 GCF_040958095.1 Procambarus clarkii | reverse complement strand
GATGGACCACACCACCCTGATGGACCACACCATCCTGGTGGACCACACCATCCTGGTGGACCAGACCCTCCTGGTGGACCACACCATCCTGGTGGACCACACCATCCTGATGGACCACACCACCCTGGTGGACCACACCATCCTGGTGGACCACACCATCCTGGTGGACCACACCACCCTGGTGGACCTCACCACCCTGGTGGACCAGACCCTCCTGGTGGACCACACCATCCTGGTGGACCACACCACCCTGGTGGACCACACCACCCTGGTGGACCACACCACCCTGGTGGACCACACCACCCTGGTGGACCAGACCCTCCTGGTGGACCACACCATCCTGGTGGACCACACCACCCTGGTGGACCACACCACCCTGGTGGACCACACCATCCTGGTGGACCACACCATCCTGGTGGACCACACCATCCTGGTGGACCACACCATCCTGGTGGACCACACCATCCTGGTGGACCACACCACCCTGGTGGACCACACCACCCTGGTGGACCACACCATCTTGGTGGACCACACCATCCTGGTGGACCACACCATCCTGGTGGACCACACCAACCTGGTGGACCAGACCCTCCTGGTGGACCACACCATCCTGGTGGACCACACCACCCTGGTGGACCACACCACCCTGGTGGACCACACCATCCTGGTGGACCACACCACCCTGGTGGACCACACCATCCTGATGGACCACACCATCCTGGTGGACCACACCACCCTGGTGGACCACACCATCCTGGTGGACCACACCATCCTGGTGGACCACACCAACCTGGTGGACCAGACCCTCCTGGTGGACCACACCATCCTGGTGGACCACACCACCCTGGTGGACCACACCATCCTGGTGGACCACACCACCCTGGTGGACCACACCATCCTGGTGGACCACACCACCCTGGTGGACCACACCACCCTGGTGGACCACACCATCCTGGTGGACCACACCATCCTGGTGGACCACACCATCCTGATGGACCACACCACCCTGGTGGACCACACCATCCTGATGGACCACACCACCCTGGTGGACCACACCATCCTGATGGACCACACCACCCTGGTGGACCACACCATCCTGATGGACCACACCATCCTGATGGACCACACCACCCTGGTGGACCACACCATCCTGGTGGACCACACCATCCTGGTGGACCACACCACCCTGGTGGACCACACCATCCTGATGGACCACACCATCCTGGTGGACCACACCATCCTGATGGACCACACCACCCTGGTGGACCACACCATCCTGATGGACCACACCATCCTGGTGGACCACACCATCCTGATGGACCACACCACCCTGGTGGACCACACCATCCTGGTGGACCACACCACCCTGGTGGACCACACCATCCTAGTGGACCACACCACCCTGGTGGACCACACCATCCTGGTGGACCACACCACCCTGGTGGACCAGACCCTCCTGGTGGACCAGGCCACCCTGGTGGACCACACCATCCTGGTGGACCACACCATCCTGGTGGACCACACCACCCTGGTGGACCACACCATCCTGGTGGACCACACCATCCTGGTGGACCACACCATCCTGGTGGACCACACCATCCTGGTGGACCACACCATCCTGGTGGACCACACCACCCTGGTGGACCACACCATCCTGGTGGACCACACCATCCTGGTGGACCACACCACCCTGGTGGACCACACCATCCTGGTGGACCACACCACCCTGGTGGACCACACCACCCTGGTGGACCACACCATCCTGGTGGACCACACCACCCTGGTGGACCACACCATCCTGGTGGACCACACCACCCTGGTGGACCACACCACCCTGGTGGACCACACCACCCTGGTGGACCACACCATCCTGGTGGACCACACCACCCTGGTGGACCACACCATCCTGGTGGACCACACCACCCTGGTGGACCACACCATCCTGGTGGACCACACCACCCTGGTGGACCACACCACCCTGGTGGACCAGACCCTCCTGGTGGACCAGGCCACCCTGGTGGACCACACCATCCTGGTGGACCACACCACCCTGGTGGACCACACCACCCTGGTGGACCACACCATCCTGGTGGACCACACCACCCTGGTGGACCACACCATCCTGGTGGACCACACCACCCTGGTGGACCACACCACCCTGGTGGACCACACCATCCTGGTGGACCACACCACCCTGGTGGACCACACCACCCTGGTGGACCAGGCCACCCTGGTGGACCACACCATCCTGGTGGACCACACCATCCTGGTGGACCACACCACCCTGGTGGACCACACCATCCTGGTGGACCACACCACCCTGGTGGACCACACCATCCTGGTGGACCACACCACCCTGGTGGACCAGGCCACCCTGGTGGACCACACCACCCTGGTGGACCACACCATCCTGGTGGACCACACCACCCTGGTGGACCACACCATCCTGGTGGACCACACCACCCTGGTGGACCAGGCCACCCTGGTGGACCACACCATCCTGGTGGACCACACCATCCTGGTGGACCACACCATCCTGGTGGACCAGACCACCCTGGTGGACCACACCATCCTGGTGGACCACACCACCCTGGTGGACCACACCATCCTGGTGGACCACACCACCCTGGTGGACCACACCATCCTGGTGGACCACACCACCCTGGTGGACCAGGCCATCCTGGTGGACCAGGCCACCCTGGTGGACCACACCACCCTGGTGGACCAGGCCATCCTGGTGGACCACACCACCCTGGTGGACCAGGCCATCCTGGTGGACCAGGCCACCCTGGTGGACCAGGCCACCCTGGTGGACCACACCATCCTGGTGGACCACACCACCCTGGTGGACCAGGCCATCCTGGTGGACCACACCACCCTGGTGGACCACACCACCCTGGTGGACCAGGCCATCCTGGTGGACCACACCACCCTGGTGGACCACACCACCCTGGTGGACCACACCACCCTGGTGGACCACACCACCCTGGTGGACCACACCACCCTGGTGGACCACACCACCCTGGTGGACCACACCATCCTGGTGGACCACACCACCCTGGTGGACCACACCATCCTGGTGGACCACACCACCCTGGTGGACCACACCATCCTGGTGGACCACACCACCCTGGTGGACCAGGCCATCCTGGTGGACCAGGCCACCCTGGTGGACCACACCACCCTGGTGGACCAGGCCATCCTGGTGGACCACACCACCCTGGTGGACCAGGCCATCCTGGTGGACCAGGCCACCCTGGTGGACCAGGCCACCCTGGTGGACCACACCATCCTGGTGGACCACACCACCCTGGTGGACCAGGCCATCCTGGTGGACCACACCACCCTGGTGGACCACACCACCCTGGTGGACCAGGCCATCCTGGTGGACCACACCACCCTGGTGGACCACACCACCCTGTGGACCACACCACCCTGGTGGACCACACCACCCTGGTGGACCACACCACCCTGGTGGACCACACCATCCTGGTGGACCACACCATCCTGGTGGACCACACCATCCTGGTGGACCACACCATCCTGGTGGACCACACCACCCTGGTGGACCACACCACCCTGGTGGACCACACCATCCTGGTGGACCACACCACCCTGGTGGACCACACCATCCTGGTGGACCACACCATCCTGGTGGACCACACCACCCTGGTGGACCACACCACCCTGGTGGACCACACCATCCTGGTGGACCACACCACCCTGGTGGACCACACCATCCTGGTGGACCAGGCCATCCTGGTGGACCACACCATCCTGGTGGACCACACCATCCTGGTGGACCACACCATCCTGGTGGACCACACCATCCTGGTGGACCAGGCCATCCTGGTGGACCACACCATCCTGGTGGACCACACCGGAAGACTTACAGCCCCTACGGCACATCTCTCACCTTCTCGACAGCAAGGGCTGCAAAACATTAAATGAAGCACAATTTGACTTCCAACATCACTTGACCCCCCCCCCCTCATGATTCATCAGACTGTTGGATAAAGTGGAAAGCCGTGCAAGAAGGCTCATCTCTAGTCTTGACCAAGTCTGGTATTAACGGGAACAAAATTAATATTCTCAAAGTTCCGCACCTGACCCAACTCCGTGGACTACCAGTAGTTGGTACCCATAATGCAAGGCTCTCATCAGCCATCAACAGTCACCGTCTTCACGTTGCTCGTCTCATTAGTATCTACAAAACCAATATTCTCAAAGTTCTGCACCTGGCCCAACTCCGTGGACTACCAGTAGTTGGTACCCATAATGCAAGGCTCTCATCAGCCATCAACAGTCACCGTCTTCACGTTGCTCGTCTCATTAGTATCTACAAAACCAATATTCTCAAAGTTCTGCACCTGGCCCAACTCCGTGGACTACCAAATTACCTCGGCTGAGGACATTGAAAAACTTCAAGCTGATATTAATAAAGTTTTCGACTGGGCATCAGAAAATAACATGATGTTTAACAGTGATAAATTCCAGGTACTCAGGTACGGTAAAAATGAGGACCTTAAACATAATACAGAGTACAAAACACAATCAAATGTACCCATAGTAGGAAAGCAGCATGTAAAGGATTTGGGAATAATGATGTCTGACGACCTAACGTTTAAGGAGCATAACCAAGCAAATATTGCGACAGCCAGAAAAATGATAGGATGGATTACGAGAACTTTCAAATCCAGGGATCCCATCACAATGGTTGTACTCTTCAAGGCACTTGTGTTGTCCCGTCTTGAGTACTGCTCAGTACTCACTTCCCCCTTCAAAGCAGGAGAGATTGCTGAAATAGAGGGAATACAGAGAACATATACGGCACGCATAGACGCAATAAAGCACCTAAATTATTGGGATCGTCTCAAAGCCCTCCAAATGTACTCACTAGAAAGAAGACGAGAGAGATATCAAATAATATACACCTGGAAGATACTGGAGGGCCAAGTACCAAATCTACACAGTAAAATAACAACGTATTGGAGTGAACGACATGGAAGAAAATGTAGAATAGAACCAATGAAGAGCAGAGGTGCCATAGGCACAATCAGAGAACACTGTATAAACATCAGAGGTCCAGTGAAGAGCAGAGGTGCCATAGGCACAATCAGAGAACACTGTATAAACATCAGAGGTCCAGTGAAGAGCAGAGGTGCCATAGGCACAATCAGAGAACACTGTATAAACATCAGAGGTCCAGTGAAGAGCAGAGGTGCCATAGGCACAATCAGAGAACACTGTATAAACATCAGAGGTCCGCGGTTGTTCAACGTCCTCCCAGCGAGCATAAGAAATATTGCCGGAACAACCCTGGACATTTTCAAGAGGAAACTAGATTTATTCCTCCAAGGAGTGCCGGACCAACCGGGCTGTGGTGGGTATGTGGGCCTGCGGGGCGCTCCAAGCAACAGCCTGGTGGACCAAACTCTCACAAGTCGAGCCTGGCCTCGGGCCGGGCTGTGGTGGGTATGTGGGCCTGCGGGGCGCTCCAAGCAACAGCCTGGTGGACCAAACTCTCACAAGTCGAGCCTGGCCTCGGGCCGGGCTTGGGGAGTAGACGAACTCCCAGAACCCCATCAACCAGGTATCAACCAGTAGTTGGTACCCATAATGCAAGGCTCTCATCAGCCATCAACAGTCACCGTCTTCACGTTGCTCGTCTCATTAGTATCTACAAAACCAATATTCTCAAAGTTCTGCACCTGGTCCAACTCCGTGGACTACCAGTAGTTGGTACCCATAATGCAAGGCTCTCATCAGCCATCAACAGTCTCATGCTGGAGCTGCCTTTCTCAAGAACATCGCACCATCAGCGATCGTTCACCCCCACACTGACTGGCATCTGGGAACCTGTTTGCCCAACAGGTTGGGCGATCAGGTCAACTGATCACATGAAGGCTCTGGCACACAGTTGGCTACAGGCTCATCCTCTTCCTTATATGACCGTTACTTAGATTTATATAAAGTATATATCCAACGATTCAAATGAAACAAATGAACCTCTAGGATTAGGGGAGCCGGTCGGCCGAGCGGACAGCACGCTGGACTTGTGATCCTGTGGTCCTGGGTTCGATCCCGGGCGCCAGGGAGAAACAATGGGCAGAGTTTCTTTCACCCTATGCCCCTGTTACCTAGCAGTAAAATAGGTACCTGGGTGTTAGTCAGCTGTCACAGGCTGCTTCCTGGGGGTGGAGGCCTGGTCGAGGACCGGGCCGCGGGGACACTAAAAACCCCGAAATCATCTCAAGATAACCTCAAGATAGGCCTGAGAATAGCTGACGTAGGATAACAGCTCTTGCTTGCGGTTTCACCAGTTACATCACTTGATAGCAGTACTGAACGTTAGTGTTAGTTAAAATAAAAGTCAGACAGGCAAAAAAGAGACAAAGAAAAACAAAATAACATCAACACTGGTGAGTTTATCTCGAAACAATGGACTTGAGAATGGTCCAGGACGGAGCGAAACGTCGTCGTCCCTTCACCTTCTAGTGTGTGGTCTGGTCAACATACTTCAGCCACGTTATTGTGACTCCTCGCCTACATCGGAACATATTTCTTCATCCAGGGCTTTGATCCAAGTATATGATTTACAACCACCCTTCAAGTCCATCTGGTTTTTATAAAATATCCGAAGCTAACCTATGCTATCTTGAGGTTATCTTGAGATGATTTCGGGGCTTTTAGTGTCCCCGCGGCCCGGTCCTCGACCAGGCCTCCACCCCTAGGAAGCAGCCCGTGACAGCTGGCTAACACCCAGGTACCTATTTTACTGCTAGGTAACAGGGGTATATAGGGTGAAAGAAACTCTGCCCATTGTTTCTCACAGGCGCCTGGGATCGAACCCAGGACCACAGGATCACAAGTCCAGCGTGCTGTCCGCTCGGCCGACCGGCTCCCCTGACATCCGGCTGGAGGGAGCCGGATGTCAGTAGCCGGCTGAGTGCTAGCTATGTCGTAACTATATCTATAATGACTCTTTAGAGTCAATTATTTAATTGTTATCGTTAAATAATAGAATTTAATGGTATAGTTGCTGACTGACTGAATTTATAGAGCGACTTGAAGTTGTCTCCAATTTTTACTGAGATGTTTAAGGCATTTTGGGGAGGGAGGGAGGGAGAGAGGGAGGATGGGGGGGGGAGGTAAGAGAGAGTGAGTGAGTGAGTGAGTGAGTGAGTGAGTGAGTGAGTGAGTGAGTGAGTGAGTGACAGGAGGGAATGAATTAGAAAGGGAGGAAGTATACCTGGTAGTATAACATATACCAGTATACCACAAACCACTTTCTCTATACACCAGTTGATTGACAGTTGAGAGGCGGGACCAAAGAGCCAGAGCCCAACCCCCGCAAGCACAACTAGGTGAGTACATCATGTTAACCGGAACACAATCCGGAACAGAGAGGTGCTGGAAGGAGCCGGTCTTCCCACCTACGGAAAACTCACACTATAATAAACAAATCCACAAGGGCCGTGACGAGGATTCGAACCTGCGTCCGGGAGCATCCCAGACACTGCCTTAATCGACTGAGCTACGACATGGTCAAAAGGAGTTGAAACCGAAGTTCTACTGAACTTACTGGATCCTGCAGCCTCTCCGAGGCACAAACCAGGGTTTTTACACAACTCCCCCCTGCACAACTCACTCTATAATCCTCTGAAACTTAATGTGTCTCTTAATCCTGATAAAACTGTTCACTATATTCCCCTGGGAAAGATGTGCAGGTCTCCTTGCATTATACACCCATCAGTGTTAAAACAAATGTATAACACTGAAACTATGAGATGTATAACATTAGAAGCTATTGACAGTCATCTGGAAAATCTCAAACCAACTGAATCCTATGCCTTTACTGATGGCTCTGTGCAATTAGGCACTGGTAGAACAGGTTGTGCATGTGCAGTGTATAAAGGGGATGAAATGATCATGTCTAGTACACAGAGATTGAACAACTGGGCAAGCACGACACAGACCGAGCTATTGGGCATTTATCTAGCCACTGAGTACCTTAAGCTCAATGGTGGTGGAGTTATTTTCTGTGACTCTAAAAGTGCTCTGCAGTCCTTAAATACCCCATCACAATGTATGTCTGAAGTAGCTTGTAATATTAAATGGAATGTAATTTTTACCAATGATAATAACTCTTGTATAAAATTTGTGTGGATCCCATCCCATGTTGGAGTTGGAAAACATGACTTTGTAGATAGATTGGCCAATGAGGCTTGCAGGAAAGAAAACATTGATTATGACTTTGGACTATCTACTGCAATTATTAGAAACATACAAATTAAGAAATTAATTCAGATTTAGAAGAACTAAGAAATGCCCAGAGACCTGAAAGCTGCAGTATTAAAAGCTATGACAAGTTTTGTAATAATAGGTATTTGTGTGGTCAGCACAGTAACCGAACCAGGCAATATGATGTAGTCATTGCTGTAATTCGCCTTGGCTATAGACACATCTGGGAGATTAGTGAAGCTGAGCCACTACCAGAATACTCAGATTGTAAACTCTGTGATAAACCATTAATGCATTTGCTAGAACACTATATATTGTTGAATGTGAAACTGTAAAAGTAAGTAATTATCAAAAAGAAGGCACCAAACCGGGAAGACTATGTAGCACCATCAAATGTGCGGGATAATCAGAGGGCGCTAAGTATCACCAAGGATGCCAATACCAGAACAGAGACGCATAAGGCGAACAATATCAAAAGTATCCGAGTCACCAAGAATACTATTGAGAGACAAGCGACCGCGAGGGACGGTGGGAAAACAAGACACACGCTCGTCCCGCTCGTCCCGGAAGTCAGGACATTCAACAAGGATATGCACGACTGTAAGAGGGACAATGCAATTAGGACAATAAGGAGCAGGACGGCGCTCCAAGTGCACCAGGACATCTGTTGTGCTGCGGCACTTGTGGAAACCAAATTGAGAGGGGGAGAGGTGGTGACGGTGTTCTAAGAACCACATCAAACGAACGTTAACCATACGTTCAAAGAGCTTGCAGACACAACTCATGACGGCAATAGGGCGGAAGTCCTTTTGGGATGACCCGAGAGACCCTGGTTTCCGAACAGGGAGGACAACAGCATCGAGCCAGTCTTCAGGGGCTGACGACGACTCCCAGACCTGATTGTACAGATCCAGTAAATACTGAGACGTGCTCGGAGGGAGATGGCAAAGCATTTCATAATGAATGCCATCGGAGCCTGCCGCCGGAGAACCGCAGAGGGCCAGGGCAGACTGAAGCTCAGAGAGAGAGAGAAGGGATCATTATAGGGAAGATGAAGATAAGTACAGAAATTTAAAGGACGAGATTATAGAATAGGCTTACGAAGAATGAAGGATTGGGGAAGATGAGAACCAGAACTAACAGATGAAAAATGGGAACGGGTCCACCACAAGAGCACCATGGAGGCGAATGACCGGCGAGACATCGGGAACGAACTTACCCGCAATCTTGCAGATGTGCTTCCAGACCAGTGGTAGACGAGTTTCGGACATAACGGTGGAGACATAAGACATCCAGCAAGCATGTTTAGCCACACAGATGGTCCTACGGGCCACCGCACTCGCCTTCCGAAACAAAAGGAAAAGACTACTGTCTGCCGGCGGCGATGTCTCTTCCAGGCCACATGCTTACAGCGGACAGCCCAAGCACAGTCCACATTCCACCAGGGAACGCACTTCCACATTCCCCGAGAGGAAGAGCGAGGAATAGAGCGGAGGGCAGCATCAAAGACAGTGTCATGAAAAAAAAGGAGGGCACAAGGGAGAGGCAAAACAGAGAGGTCGGAAATAGTAGCACGAGAGTAAAGAGGCGCCAGTCAGCCTCAGCAAACTGCCACCTAGGGAAGGAGAGAGAGGAGGGTGAAAAGAGAAATAAGTAAGAAGGATAGGAAAATGGTCACTGCCATGGAGGTCATCAAGGACCCTCCACTCGAAATCTAAGGAAAGGGATGACAAACGCAGAGAAAGATCGAGACAGGAAAGGGAGCGAGTCCGAGAGTCCATATGAGTGGGTTCACCAGAATTAAGAAGTGACAGGGAAGAAGAGAGGATGAAAAGTTCAAGGAGGCGACCCCGGGTGTTTGTCAGCACATCACCCCAAAGGGCATGACGACAATTGAAATCAACCAGCAGGAGCACAGGCTCCGGCAAGGAGTCTAGGAGGTGTTTAAGATCAGGAAGAGAAAGTGGGACAGCGGGGGGGGGGGGGGGGGAGATAAATGGAACAAACCGTGTACCATCTACGCACAAAGATACAGGCAGCAGAACAGTGGAGAGACAAGGAAAAAATTAAGGAGACAAAAGGAACATCTGAGCGAATCAAGAGAGCAGAAGAATTATGGGCCCCAGCAACAGCTAGAGGGGGGGGGGAGGGAGAAAAGAATAGCCACGGAAGCGACCAGGACGAGCAGTAAGCATCGGCTCCTGGAGACAGACACAAAGGGGCAAAAACTGTGAAATTAGAAGCTGAAGGTCAAGGAAATTGACGTAATATCCAGGGATGTTCCATTGAAGAATAGCCATCGGCAAAAAGAGAGAGGAGAGCAACAGAGAGCAAAGAAGAAAGAAAGGTGAAAAGGGAACACAGCACGTTAAAGAAGCACAGGGTCAGGATCAGGGTCAGCAAAGTCAGGGTTAGGGGGCATGGGTAAACTGAGTAAAGAAGGAGGGCAAGAAGCGGGAGGACAGACCAGAGGTGGACGAGCAGGGTCTGGAGGAGGAGGAGGAGGGGTAGAAAGAGGGGAGCGCACCTCAGCAAGGGCAGGAACCAAGATGGAACCGGAGGCTAAAGAAACCCCCACAGTAGGAACAGGGGGCTCCACCATCGAAGCGGGAGGGGAAGGAACGATATAATCAGTGATAGTGGGTGAAGAAGAAAGTGAAGCCTTCTTACCTACCTGGGAGGAGGAAGGAGAGGAGCCAGGTTTCCGCTTCTGACTCAAAGATACAGGCGTCCCAGCAGCAATGTACTGGGCAACAGACTCCAGCGTCTCGATAGGAGAAGAAGAGCGAGAGCGAACAACACGACCACCAGGAGAGCGATGGACATCGGCCCGCACAGTCAGGCGGCGTGGAGAGCCAAGAGACAGAGGAGAATGATGGGAAGGAGGACCAGAGGGAGAGGAGAAAGAAAACACAGGAGACATGACAGACTCGATAGAAAGAAGGGGAACCCTAGACAGAGAACCAGGAGGGGGACCCTCCGGGACAGAACGGAGGGAAACAGGGGAGGTGGTGGTGGGCGTGTCTGGGTCTAAGGCTTGGAAACGGTTGTGAGACTGAGGAACGTGGGAAGGACAAGGAGAGGAAGAGCGCACCACGCGAGCATAGGAAACGCCAGCAAAAGAGGGGAGACGATGAACTTAGCGCCGAGCCTCAGGAAAAGACAAACGTTCCCGGTGCTTCAAGTTGAGGATGGCCACCTGAAGTTTGTAACGTATACACGCACGGGAGAAAGTAGGGTGGGCCTCACCGTAATTGAGGCAGCGGGCCTGGGAAGAAGTGCACTCCAACTTAGAGTGACCCTCACCTCCTCACAAGGGACAGAGAGAGACAGGACTAGAGCATTTGAGGGTACCATGCCCAAACCTCCAGCACTTGTTGCAGAGCCGAGGAGACGGAATATACTCCTGAACGGAGCATCTGGCACCAGCAAGAATGACAGAGGGCGGAAGGGTCCTACCATCAAAGGTAACCTTCACAACCCGAAGGGGCAGACAGACGGCGATGACCACGAGGGGGACTAGTAAATGTATCCACCTGGAGGACAGAATGACCCTGGGCCTCGAGGATATGCTTGATATCCTTGTGGTGATTCCTAGATTCTTTTAGATTCCTAACACCGGTCGCAACATGGTGCGGGAGGAGAACAGTGCCAATACTGGCATTCAACCGAGTGTTCTTTGAGACCCAAACAGGGGTCTCAACAAGGCAGAATAAGGCGGCCAAGCAAGTGGCTGCATCCTGAGAAGGAGCAGCAACGACACAGGTACCAGGACGGGTGGGGATGAAGGCGACAGAGGCATCTACTGAATCTACAAGATGCCTATGAAGGGAAAAATCGTCAGGAGGAGTTGAATCCAAAGGTAGGAGGTCAAAGTACTTAGTCCACATAGCAGGACCAAACAAAGCATGGTACGAATCAGGATGGGAAGGGAGCATACGAGAGCGGCCGTGGCAGGGACAGCGATGAGAACCCGTAGAGAGAGACGGGTCAAAAGGTGCAGTAGTCACAAGAAGAGACGGAGCCATGCAAGGGGACGAGATGGTCACCACAGCAGGCTTGGGGCTCGACCCAACCACAGAGGAGGGAGGGGAGCAGGGAGGAAGAGTCCGGTCTGGGCCTAAACCGGGCCCTGCAGCTGGGGCTACAGATCCCGGTCTTCCACGACGGTCTGATTCAGGGGCCTGGTCGCCCACCCCATGAGCCCGGTTAAGAGAAGTCGTGTCGTCATCCATATAGCAAACAAAATCAAAGGTTGGGACCTGGAACCAAGGGATACCACGTACCAGGGCAGCCAGGGAGGCCAAGTGCGGGCCAGTGCAGGGTGTGTCGTCCCCAGCGGTGCTCCCTCTTTTCAACAGGGGAGTCCTACTACATCGTCCATTCTCCCACACTGGTGCTAAGACCCCAGTCCCCCTATCGCCCCAGCCTGGACACCCAACCATCCACTCAGGGCGGTCCCTCATGGGCGACCCCTCCAGCGGGTGGTCCGATGGCTCACAAGGCCCCTACATGGTGCCCTTCAGCACGTACACCACCCAAAGAGGGGGCAGGAGAGGTGGCACAGGCAACCCACACCTGTCCCAGGGAGGTGCACGTGAGCCCCTCACCACGGCAAGGAGGCACCACGGAGGGGTTAGAAAATGACAGCGGCTCACGAAATTGACCATGTCCCGTTTTCTGTTTTGGGTTCTCTTGGGAGGTTAGGATAAGGGCACTTTAGTAAGACAGTTTCTTGACGTTGGGGAACCTTAGGAGGACGGGATGGTAGTTTAGCGGAAGAGGATTGGTTCAAGAAACAGATTGGCTCAAGAAACCAACCTGTTTCTCAGCTTGGTTTCTTCTGTTATTTGGGAGATGGCTAATTGTTTACTTGTCATTTTGGATCGAACCCGGAACTTTAGGACTACGAAGGCCGACCGCTGTCCACTCAGCCGTCAGGCCCCTGTGCAAGACATTCCTCACACTACGATTTACCCTTGAACTCACTTGTTTAGGTCCTGTTGAGCAGTGAGAGAGACTCTTGCTCTTTACGACAGCATTTGGGCATGTTCCTGTGAAGTATCGGTATGGGTGAATACAGCATTAGGTATATTTTATATTTATATATATATATATATATATATATATATATATATATATATATATATATATATATATATATATATATGTCGTACCTAGTAGCCAGAACTCACTTCTCAGCCTACTATTCAAGGCCCGATTTGCCTAATAAGCCAAGTTTTCCTGAATTAATATATTTACTATAATTTTTTTCTTATGAAATGATAAAGCAACCCTTTTCTCTATGAATGAGGTCAATTTTTTTTTATTGGAGTTAAAATTAACGTAGATATATGACCGAACCTAACCAACCCTACCTAACCTAACCTAACCTATATTTATAGGTAAGGTTAGGTTAGGTAGCCAAAAAAAGCTAGGTTAGGTTAGGTTAGGTAGGTTAGGTAGACGAAAAAACATTAATTCATGAAAACTTGGCTTATTAGGCAAATCGGGCCTTGAATAGTAGGCTGAGAAGTGCGTTCTGGCTATTAGGTACGACATATATATATATATATATATATATATATATATATATATATATATATATATATATATATATATACATACATATAAACCCATATGTAAATGTAATAATATTGGTAAAAATCTTGAAAACAGTCCCACTTCGGAGAGGTAAATATGTACTCTTGGACCCAAAACCTTTTCCGCTACAACTTAGAGTTTCCAGCACAGTTTCTCGCGAATGTTTATGGAACAATACACAACAGGTTTAAAATGCAAAATGTCATATTTCGCAACTGGCAAAACGTTTGTCGAAATTGTAAAAATTGTATATAGAGAATTTCACTGTGGTAGGAGTGGCTCTACTGTCTACGTGTAAGTCTCTGATTGGTGGTGTGGGGTCGACCCCCTGACCCCCTTACCTTAGGTAGGTGGTGTGGGGTCATCTTCTGACCCCCTTACCTTAGGTAGGTGGTGTGGGGTCATCTCCTGGACTCCCTTACCTTAGGTAGGTGGTGTGGGGTCATCCCTGACCTCCTTACCTTAGGTAGGTGGTGTGGGGTCATGCCCTGACCCCTTTATCTTAGATAGGTGGTGTGGGGTCGACCCCCTGACCCCATACCTTAGGTAGGGGGTGTGGGGTCATGCCCTGACCCCCTTACCTTAGGTAGGTGGTGTGGGGTCATCCCCTGACCCCTTACCTTAGGTAGGTGGTGTGGGGTCGACCCCCTGACCCCCCTTACCTTTGGTAGGTGGTGTGGGGTCATGCCCCTGACCCCCTTACCTTAGATACGTGGTGTGGGGTCATCCCCTGACCCCCTTACGGGTCAGGGGATGCCACCTACTGCCCCCCCATAACCCACCTACTGCCCCCTTATGAGGGCAGTAGGTGTGTTATGGGGGGCAGTAGGTGGGTTATGGGGGGCAGTAGGTGGGTTATGGGGGGGCAGTAGGTGGGTTATGGGGGCAGTAGGTGGGTTATGGTGGGGCAGTAGGTGGGTTATGGGGGACAGTAGGGTTATGGGGGCAGTAGGTGGGTTATGGGGGCAGTAGGTGGGTTATGGGGGCAGTAGGTGGGTTATGGGGGGCAGTAGGTGGGTTATGGGGGGCAGTAGGTGGGTTATGGGGGGCAGTAGGCGGGTTATGGGGGGCAGTAGGTGGGTTATGGGGGGCAGTAGGCGGGTTATGGGGGGCAGTAGGTAGGTTATGGGGGGGCAGTAGGTGGGTTATGGG
>NC_091161.1:16664241-16671741 GCF_040958095.1 Procambarus clarkii | reverse complement strand
AGCTCAATTCCAACCCAATATCACACAAAATAATTAAATCAAAATTAAAGTAACTCGAAATATATGAAAATTATATTTATCAATGTAATCGAAAACATTGAAATGGAATCGTAACATATTTAATATAGTGTTTGTTGCGTTAATATGCAACAGATGGTGCTGTTTTTCCCCAAAAAAAACACGTTTTTACCTGTCACAGGCGTGGCATCTATACGGTATGTATATAAAAACACGTGCATATTTGAATGGAACACAGCAGGTGGGTTACAGACCCCAGCAGGTGGGTTACAGACCCCAGCAGGTGGGTTACAGACACCAGCAGGTGGGTTACAGACCCCAACAGGTGGGTTACAGACCCCAACAGGTGGGTTACAGACCCGAGCAGGTGGGTTACAGACCCCAACAGGTGGGTTACAGACCCCAGCAGGTGGGTTACAGACCCCAGCAGGTGGATTAAAGACCCCAGCAGGTGGGTTACAGACCCCAGCAAGTGGGTTACAGACCCCAGCAGGTGGATTAAAGAGCCAGCCAGTGGGTTACAGGCGCCAGCAGGTGGATTAAAGAGCCAGCCAGTGGGTTACAGACCCCAGCAGGTGGGTTACACCACCACCCCTACCAGAATAGAGAAGTAACCCCTGCAAGTAACTCCATTCTCTCTCCCTCACAAAGACCTCGATGTATTCTTCTGAAACTAATCATCCAATCTAATTGGTGTCTGGCTCCCGAGGCTCCCTGAAGCGGCCGGATAGCAAATTAGGCCCGGCCGGATAGGCGTGGCCAGCTGGGACAGAACAAATAAACCATTTGTACGCTCAGACACCTTCATATCTCTTGCGTATGGACGCAGACGGTGAGGTTAGTGACGGGGACCAGTACCGTCAGTCCTGGCTACTGACGGGGGCCAGTACCGTCAGTCCTGGCTACTGACAGGGACCAGTACCGTCAGTCCTGGCTACTGACGGGGACCAGTACCGTCAGTCCTGGCTACTGACAGGGACCAGTACCGTCAGTCCTGGCTACTGACGGGGACCAGTACCGTCAGTCCTGGCTACTGACAGGGACCAGTACCGTCAGTCCTGGCTACTGACGGGGACCAGTACCGTCAGTCCTGGCTACTGACGGGGACCAGTACCGTCAGTCCTGGCTACTGACGGGGACCAGTACCGTCAGTCCTGGCTACTGACGGGGGACCAGTACCGTCAGTCCTGGCTACTGACGGGGGCAGTACCGTCAGTCCTGGCTACTGACGGGGACCAGTACCGTCAGTCCTGGCTACTGACGGGGGGCCAGTACCGTCAGTCCTGGCTACTGACGGGGGACCAGTACCGTCAGTCCCGGCTACTGACGGGGGACCAGTACCGTCAGTCCTGGCTACTGACAGGGGCCAGTACCGTCAGTCCTGGCTACTGACAGGGACCAGTACCGTCAGTCCTGGCTACTGACGGGGGACCAGTACCGTCAGTCCTGGCTACTGACAGGGACCAGTACCGTCAGTCCTGGCTACTGACGGGGACCAGTACCGTCAGTCCTGGCTACTGACGGGGGCCAGTACCGTCAGTCCTGGCTACTGACGGGGGGCAGTACCGTCAGTCCTGGCTACTGACGGGGACCAGTACCGTCAGTCCTGGCTACTGACGGGGACCAGTACCGTCAGTCCTGGCTACTGACGGGGGACCAGTACCGTCAGTCCTGGCTACTGACGGGGACCAGTACCGTCAGTCCTGGCTACTGACGGGGGCAGTACCGTCAGTCCTGGCTACTGACGGGGGACCAGTACCGTCAGTCCTGGCTACTGACGGGGGACCAGTACCGTCAGTCCCGGCTACTGACGGGGACCAGTACCGTCAGTCCTGGCTACTGACGGGGACCAGTACCGTCAGTCCTGGCTACTGACGGGGACCAGTACCGTCAGTCCTGGCTACTGACGGGGCCCAGTACCGTCAGTCCTGGCTACTGACAGGGACCAGTACCGTCAGTCCTGGCTACTGACAGGGGACCAGTACCGTCAGTCCTGGCTACTGACGGGGGCCAGTACCGTCAGTCCTGGCTACTGACGGGGACCAGTACCGTCAGTCCTGGCTACTGACGGGGACCAGTACCGTCAGTCCTGGCTACTGACGGGGGACCAGTACCGTCAGTCCTGGCTACTGACGGGGGACCAGTACCGTCAGTCCTGGCTACTGACGGGGGACCAGTACCGTCAGTCCTGGCTACTGACGGGGGACCAGTACCGTCAGTCCTGGCTACTGACGGGGGACCAGTACCGTCAGTCCTGGCTACTGACGGGGGACCAGTACCGTCAGTCCTGGCTACTGACAGGGGACCAGTACCGTCAGTCCTGGCTACTGACGGGGGCCAGTACCGTCAGTCCCGGCTACTGACGGGGACCAGTACCGTCAGTCCTGGCTACTGACAGGGACCAGTACCGTCAGTCCTGGCTACTGACGGGGTCCAGTACCGTCAGTCCTGGCTACTGACAGGGACCAGTACCGTCAGTCCTGGCTACTGACGGGGTCCAGTACCGTCAGTCCTGGCTACTGACGGGGTCCAGTACCGTCAGTCCTGGCTACTGACGGGGGACCAGTACCGTCAGTCCTGGCTACTGACGGGGGACCAGTACCGTCAGTCCTGGGTACTGACGGGGGACCAGTACCGTCAGTCCCGGCTACTGACGGGGGACCAGTACCGTCAGTCCTGGCTACTGACGGGGGCCAGTACCGTCAGTCCTGGCTACTGACGGGGACCAGTACCGTCAGTCCTGGCTACTGACGGGGGGCCAGTACCGTCAGTCCTGGCTACTGACGGGGGACCAGTACCGTCAGTCCTGGCTACTGACGGGGGACCAGTACCGTCAGTCCTGGCTACTGACGGGGACCAGTACCGTCAGTCCCGGCTACTGACGGGGGACCAGTACCGTCAGTCCTGGCTACTGACGGGGACCAGTACCGTCAGTCCTGGCTACTGACGGGGGCCAGTACCGTCAGTCCTGGCTACTGACGGGGACCAGTACCGTCAGTCCCGGCTACTGACAGGGACCAGTACCGTCAGTCCTGGCTACTGACGGGGGACCAGTACCGTCAGTCCTGGCTACTGACGGGGACCAGTACCGTCAGTCCTGGCTACTGACGGGGGACCAGTACCGTCAGTCCTGGCTACTGACGGGGACCAGTACCGTCAGTCCTGGCTACTGACGGGGGCCAGTACCGTCAGTCCTGGCTACTGACGGGGACCAGTACCGTCAGTCCTGGCTACTGACGGGGACCAGTACCGTCAGTCCCGGCTACTGACGGGGGACCAGTACCGTCAGTCCTGGCTACTGACGGGGGCCAGTACCGTCAGTCCTGGCTACTGACGGGGGCCAGTACCGTCAGTCCTGGCTACTGACGGGGGGCCAGTACCGTCAGTCCTGGCTACTGACGGGGGCCAGTACCGTCAGTCCTGGCTACTGACGGGGGCCAGTACCGTCAGTCCTTGCTACTGACAGATCAATACTGTCAGTCCTGGCTACTGACAGATCTATACCGTCAGTCCTGGCTACTGACAGATCAATACTGTCAGTCCTGGCTACTGACAGATCTATACCGTCAGTCCTGGCTACTGACAGATCAATACTGTCAGTCCTGGCTACTGACAGATCAATACTGTCAGTCCTGGCTACTGACAGATCTATACCGTCAGTCCTGGCTACTGACAGATCTATACCGTCAGTCCTGGCTACTGACGGGGGCCAGTACCGTCAGTCCTGGCTACTGACAGATCAATACCGTCAGTCCTGGCTACTGACAGATCTATACCGTCAGTCCTGGCTACTGACAGATCTATACCGTCAGTCCTGGCTACTGACGGGGGCCAGTACTGTCAGTCCTGGCTACTGACAGATCAATACCGTCAGTCCTGGCTACTGACAGATCAATACTGTCAGTCCTGGCTACTGACAGATCAATACTGTCAGTCCTGGCTACTGACAGATCAATACCGTCAGTCCTGGCTACTGACAGATCAATACTGTCAGTCCTGGCTACTGACAGATCAATACCGTCAGTCCTGGCTACTGACAGATCTATACCATACCGAAAATTCCCGTTTTGAATGAACAGCATGTTAAAATGTCTGAATGCGTCTGTGGGGTCGACCGCTGGATGGAATGGACTTGAGTCGAGGACGGATTACGCCTATTAAAGCCTGAAATGCGGGTTGTATTATCTATAGAGTTAACATTGGACTTTCCAGCCGTCATAGATCTTAAATCCGTAGAAGTTAGTTAGCATTTATTTACGTATTAGTGTGAATTCATATATTGACATGTAAAACGGATATTCAGATGACAAAGAGTTGCATAGTGTGCACGATCTTTTAGCTGTGGTGATATAGTGTGGAGTTACAGTGAATATGGTGTGTTGAGGGGGTTATGGTGTGTGTGGGGGGGGGGTTTGGGGAGAGGCATGGGCATAGGGTCGACCCGGGCCGCGCCGGGTATCTTGAGTATGTATGGACTGGTAAACTTGAATTTTTTTACTTTCAAAATTTGTTAATTTTTAAAATTTTAATTATATTTAAACAAAAAATTATTTAAAATTTTTAATTAATTTTAATTTTATTTAAAAAAAATATTTAAAAATTTTATTTTAAAAATTTTAATTAATTTTAATTTTATTTAAAAAAAATTAAAAATTTTACTTTAACATTTTAATTAATTTTATTTTTTTTAATTATTTAAAAAAATTATTTTAAAATTTTAATTAATTTTAATTTAATTTTTTTAAAATAATTTTTTATTTTTTTTTTAATTTTAAACTTGAAATTTGAAGAAGTAGGTAATGATACCTTGTTTCCACAACCACTCATAACAGCGTGATGGGTAGACCAGCACTGCCAAACATGTTCGGTCCTATAGCACAGAGGTATCGGGTGAAAGATAACACCCCCAACCGTTTCTGGCTTGCCCGGGGAGTGAACAGAGTTCGTCGGTTGTGAGCCGAGGACGTAGACCACTGTGCTATAGGACTCAATCACTCTATTCCTAGTAGCTTCGGGCGAACTTGAGCATCTGGAACTTGTTAAGCATATCTTTAAGATGCAGGTCTTGGGTTACCCAGAACGATGGTTCGATCCCAATTTCATACTCCAAAAAATTATCATGTATATATCACATTGAAATTTTATTGTGTAGATTTATAGTAACATGAATTGCCTTTAGAAATGCGACTCTTCCTTCTCTGACTACAGGACCAAGATCAAGCCTCTAGTTCCCATCGCCTATCTTCATTGTCTTGCACGTGACGCACTTTAAGTCTTCAGACCACTTGCCAGACAAGTCAGTCATTTCAGGCATTGACAAGGGAGGATGAGAGAGTGTTGACAGCTGCCGCTTAGACCCCTGATGGCCTTACCTGACTGTCGTCTGGCGTGGTGGTCGGGGTGGTGGTAGCTACCGGCAGGTCAGGTACCCAGGGTTCGACGCCTCCCCCACACCTGAGAGCGTAGAAGGGCCAGATAAAACTCATTGACATTCCAGTAGAGGCTACAGGAGGGTGGCGGCGTCCGTCGATACCACGCTAACTAAAAATCAATTGCCAGTAATGTGTTGCCCTCGCTCTCTCAGATATGTTGGTACCCGTGTCCCTATAGCTGGCCACCAGGGACACCCACCTCAACCAGGGACACCCACCTCAACCAGGGACACCCCATCTCAACCAGGGACACCCCATCTCAACCAGGGACACCCACCTCAACCAGGGACACCCCATCTCAACCAGGGACACCCACCTCAACCAGGGACACCCACCTCAACCAGAGACACCCACCTCAACCAGGGACACCCACCTCAACCAGGGACACCCCATCTCAACCAGGGACACCCCATCTCAACCAGGGACACCCACCTCAACCAGGGACACCCCACCTCAACCAGGGACACCCACCTCAACCAGGGACACACCTACCTCAACCAGGGACACACCCACCTCAACCAGGGACACCCCCCTCAACCAGGGACACCCCATCTCAACCAGGGACACACCCACCTCAACCAGGGACACACACACCTCAACCAGGGACACACCCACCTCAACCAGGGACACCCCATCTCAACCAGGGACACCCCATCTCAACCAGGGACACACCCACCTCAACCAGGGACACCCACCTCAACCAGGGACACCCCACCTCAACCAGGGACACCCCACCTCAACCAGGGACACCCATCTCAACCAGGGACACCCCATCTCAACCAGGGACACACCCACCTCACCCAAGGACACACCCACCTCAACCAGGGACACCCACCTCAACCAGGAACACCCCACCTCAACCAGGGACACCCACCTCAACCAGGGACACCCCATCTCAACCAGGGACACCCACCTCAACCAGGGACACCCACCTCAACCAGGGACACCCACCTCAACCAGGGACACCCCATCTCAACCAAGGACACCCCACCTCAACCAGGGACACCCACCTCAACCAGGGACACCCACCTCAACCAGGGACACACCTACCTCAACCAGGGACACACCCACCTCAACCAGGGACACACCTACCTCAACCAGGGACACACCCACCTCAACCAGGGACACACCCACCTCAACCAGGGACACACCCACCTCAACCAGGGACACACCCACCTCAACCAGGGACAACCCCACCTCAACCAGGGACACACACACCTCAACCAGGGACACCCCACCTCAACCAGGGACACCCCATCACAACCAGGGACACCCACCTCAACCAGGGACACCCCATCTCAACCAGGGACACCCACCTCAACCAGGGACACCCCCCTCAACCAGGGACACCCCATCTCAACCAGGGACACCCCATCTCAACCAGGGACACCCCATCACAACCAGGGACACCCCACCTCAACCAGGGACACACACACCTCAACCAGGGACACCCCCACCTCAACCAGGGACACCCACACCTCAACCAGGGACACACCCACCTCAACCAGGGACACACACACCTCAACCAGGGACACACCCACCTCAACCAGGGACACCCCACCTCAACCAGGGACACACCCACCTCAACCAGGGACACACCCACCTCAACCAGGGACACCCACCTCAACCAGGGACACACCCACCTCAACCAGGGACACACACACCTCAATCAGGGACACCCACCTCAACCAGGGACACACACACCTCAACCAGGGACACACACACACCTCAACCAGGGACACCCCATCTCAACCAGGGACACACCCACATCAACCAGGGACACACCCACCTCAACCAGGGACACACCCACCTCAACCAGGGACACCCCACCTCAACCAGGGACACACACACCTCAACAAGGGACACACACACCTCAACCAGGGACACCCCACCTCAACCAGGGACACACACACCTCAACCAGGGACACCCCCACCTCAACCAGGGACACACCCACTTCAACCAGGGACACACACACCTCAACCAGGGACACACCCACCTCAACCAGGGACACACACCTCAACCAGGGACACACCCACTTCAACCAGGGAC
>NC_091161.1:16606741-16659241 GCF_040958095.1 Procambarus clarkii | reverse complement strand
TGGTCAATATACTTGTCGGAGCCTCGATAGCATTCGTCTTCTGTCCCTACTGAATCAAGCAGTGTCCTTACTCATGGTCTGATAATTGCTTCTATTTCTTCCTCCTCCTCCACAACTTCCTCCATGATGTCTCCACGTAGCGAGGATCGACACACTACCATCTTGAGGTTATCTTGAGATGATTTCGGGGCTTTAGTGCCCCCGCGGCCCGGTCCTCGACCAGGCCTCCACCCCCAGGAAGCAGCCCGTGACAGCTGGCTAACACCCAGGTACCTATTTTACTGCTAGGTAACAGGGGCATAGGGTGAGAGAAACTCTGCCCATTGTTTCTCGCCGGAGCCTGGGATCGAACCCAGGACCACAGGATCACAAGTCCAGTGTGCTGTCCGCTCGGCCGGCCGGCTCCTTACCTAAAACGCCTGCGACACTCTTAGGCCTGGAGAAATTCATTCCCCTTGAACGGTGGTCGTAAAATGATCGCCCAAGGTGGACTCAGGGATTCCTAACATCTGATATAGCGGTTTGATCCGCCTCTCCCAGTCAGTACAGCATCTAATTTGCCCCCTTGTGGCAATGCCCGCAGGGTATCGCCTCGCATTTCAGGATGGGGAGTGACTTGGTCAGTGATACGGTCCACACACACACACACACACACACACACACACACACACACACACACACACACACACACACACACACACACACACACACAATAGGCTCAGGAATCTGTACACCTGTTGATTGACGGTTGAGAGGCGGAACCAAAGAGCCAGAGCTCAACCCCCGCAAACACAACTAGGTGAGTACACTCACACTCACACTCACACACACACACACACACACACACACACACACACACACACACACACACACACACACACACACACACACACCGCACGAGGCAGAAACAAATGGGCAAAGTTTCACCCTAATTGCCCCTGTTACCTAGCAGTAAATAGGTACCTGGGAGTTAGTCAGCTGTCACGGGCTGCTTCCTGGGATGTGTGTGTGTGTGTCGTGTGTGAAAAAAAAGTAGTTAGTAAACAGTTGATTGACAGTTGAGAGGCGGACCGAAAGAGCAAAGCTCAACCCCCGCAAACACAAATAGATGAACACACACACACACACACAGGTTCTCAGGAACCTGTACACCTGTTGATTGACGGTTGAGAGGCGGGACCAAAGAGCCAGAGCTCAACCCCCGCAAGCACAACTAGGTGAGTACACACACACACCGACCATGGGGAGCTGGGCGCCAAATGCAGTACGACATTTAGGATCGTCTGCGATCGGATACGCAGAATATGCAAAATACCCGCCAGCTTGACAAGCAACAGTCAACTACCTTGTTGATCCAAAAACAGCAGACGAGAGCAGCAATATTCCCTACCAAACAAGATACGCTTCGAGTCTTGGAGTCCTGGGGCCAGATTCAGGAAGGTACTTACGAAGGTTTTTCCTCTTAGCTAAGAGCGTTTTCCGTCTTAGCGCCTTCGTGGCGGCTACGTCCGTATTCAAAGAGCTACCCTAAGTGGAAAAACCTTCGTAAGTTCATTCCGGGATTTAAGTGTGGTTTCGACCACTGATATTTCCCTCCGCACCAAACAGCGATGATTTGAGCCGATGATTGCCCAGAATATAATTTTGTTCCGAGAACAACACCTCGCGTAGCGTCCTATACCAATGGTGGCAGCAGCGACGGAAGTGCTACTGCTGTGAGCGAGTAAGCAGTCACCTGCTGGAGGAAAGGATCGAAATACAAGGCAAGAAAAATACTACACTCCCACGATATGATGGGTCCCACACACGCTCTCTAAGACCTGCACCCACGTTAACACGGGCCTTAAACCCATGGTAAGACGAGACCCTTAACCCCATAGTAAGATTCCAGCGGCCCCTAGCATGGAGGGGGCCATGATGAAGGTGTATCAGGCCACCAGCAGGTGTGGGGTGAAAGTGTAGCGGGGCCCCCAGCAGGTGTGGGTAAAGATGTAGCAGGAGAGGGCGTAGGTGCTGGCCCCAGACAGCACAACGATCCCCGGCCACACACACACACACACACACACACACACACACACACACACACACACACACACACACACACACACACACACCCACCCACCCACACCCACCCACACCCACACCCACACCCACACCTTCGAAAACGCAAGTATTCCTGGCGGGAATCCCCCGGATGAAGTACACAAAGCAGCCCAAGGCCCCGATCTTCCATTAGGGGCGCCTTACGTCACCCAAACAACGGAATAAACAATAGCGCATGTAAACAAATGAGACGCGGGTAAGCCTGCTTAAGCTGCCTATGTTTACATCACACAAAACCCACCCTTATCCCTAGATTTTTACCACATCTCCAATGTTCCTTGTTTCCCACTCTCTCTTGACACCCCTGGTGTGGTACACTACTGGTAGGCCTACCACTGGTGTGGTACACTACTGGTAGGCCTACCACTGGTGTGGTACACTACTGGTAGGCCTACCACTGGTGTGGTACACTACTGGTAGGCCTACCACTGGTGTGGTACACTACTGGTAGGCCTACCACTGGTGTGGTACACTACTGGTTGGTCTACCACTGGTGTGGTACACTACTGGTTGGCCTACCACTGGTGTGGTACACTACTGGTTGGCCTACCACTGGTGTGGTACACTACTGGTTGGCCTACCACTGGTGTGGTACACTACTGGTAGGCCTACCACTGGTGTAGTACACTACTGGTAGGCCTACCACTGGTGTGGTACACTACTGGTAGGCCTACCACTGGTGTAGTACACTACTGGTAGGCCTACCACTGGTGTAGTACACTACTGGTAGGCCTACCACTGGTGTGGTACACTACTGGTAGGCCTACCACTGGTGTAGTACACTACTGGTAGGCCTACCACTGGTGTAGTACACTACTGGTAGGCCTACCACTGGTGTGGTACACTACTGGTAGGCCTACCACTGGTGTAGTACACTACTGGTAGGCCTACCACTGGTGTAGTACACTACTGGTAGGCCTACCACTGGTGTGGTACACTACTGGTAGGCCTACCACTGGTGTGGTACACTACTGGTAGGCCTACCACTGGTGTGGTACACTACTGGTTGGCCTACCACTGGTGTGGTACACTACTGGTTGGCCTACCACTGGTGTAGTACACTACTGGTAGGCCTACCACTGGTGTGGTACACTACTGGTTGGCCTACCACTGGTGTGGTACACTACTGGTAGACCTACCACTGGTAGGCCAGCAACTCTACTCAGTAAACACCATACATTAAGGACGCCTGGAGGAATATTTTATGGGCTGTAAATTAAGTCTAACTTTATTATATTGATTATCTTTGCTTTAAATGAAACTAGACTTTAAATGATGAAAATCTTATGTTTTTATTCTTTTGGGGGAATACGAGCCTCCATCACTTGGTTCCTGTCTATATTAATATATTTTCTATATCCTGGAATGGTATACTAAGTTTAATATAGTCTATTTTCCTTGTCTAATCAAAATATGTTACATATAATATATATATTTTATCCTTGGGCGAGGGTTTCAAGATATAAAAACTGGTTTTGAATGCTCCGTGCGGATATTATAATATTATCGGTGAAGAATTATTGAATTTATTTGAGCAATTTCACATTTTTTTATGTAATTTTCTCTCCTTACTTTCACAATGTTGAAAGTCACTTTTGTGATTCGGTTGATGTCTTTTTGTTGTCCAAAAGGCTTTTACACACTTATTTGAGAGGTTTTTTTGTAATTCAAAAATTTTTCAACATTGTCCCACCAAATCCAAATATAGCACCTCCAATATTTTTTTAATCATATATGTCATTGCCCAGGCACTTGGTGTGGACGGTAGAGCGACGTTTAGCTTCCTGCTGGTCGGTGTTCAATCCCCGACCGTCCACAAGGGGTGGGACACCATTCCTTAAACCCCCCACCCCAGTCCCATCGCAAATCCTTATCCTGACCCCTTCCCAGTGTTATATAGTCGTAATGGCTTGGCGCTTTCCCCCTGCTTATCCCCCCTTATATTATATTATTATATAAATCCATCCATAAATCCATATAAATAATTATATTATAAATCCACCATGCACAGAGAACATAATACAGATAGAATAATGAAAGAAATAATCCGTAAAGGAGTAAAAAGCATTACTCCTAACCAAAACATAGACCTGATCATATTCTACAAAACCAAGAAGACTTCCGAACTCCTTATCAAAAACAGGCCGAAGCCGAGGGAGAACCCTCTACAGCAGTCAAGCGTTGTATACATGTACACTTGCCCCCACGAAGGATGTAACCTTCAATGTAAGTACATAGGTATGACGTCGACCAAGCTGACGAGGCGTTTGACATGTCATCTTGTATCCGGTGCCGCCAGGAATCACCTGAGACGAGCCCGTGACATCACCCTAACAAGAGAAATGTTGAATAAAAACACTTGTATAATAGACAAAACCCAAGATGTTAGATTACAAATTCTTGAAGCAATTCACACAAGAATAGAACAACCTACCATGAACACCCAAATCACGGAACTATTCACTCTACCCACCATGAGAGTAAGGACAAGACCAGAACATAATGATGCCAACACAGAAGACACTGTTCAACATGCCAAGCCCACTATGCCTGATTAATAGCTGAATGGGCTTCGCCCCCATCCCATTTTACCTCTATTCGTCCCCATTTATACCCAATTCTTCCTCTAAACCGTATTCTTCACCTATTATGTCCCGACTCACCCCTCTTGTCCTAATGGTATAAATCCAATACACCCAGTACAGTCCCATCACTTGAGAATGAACCATGTAGGTTCGAAACGTTGTGTAAATATATAGTGTAATACATTCTAGTTAACTATTCATTTACTTTACCTCTAACAAAGAAGACATGTGGAGAAATATGGAGAAATATATATATATATATATATATATATATATATATATATATATATATATATATATATATATATATATATATATATATATATATATATATATATAAACTGGTCAAATGACCTTTGAAGACATGACCTTATCATCTTGCGACACCACAGGAGACGTCCGGGTTCATAACTCTCCACAGCTCTGTAATCAGAGCTTCCAACAACACGCTTAGCTGCCTTGTTCAGGTAAGCTGAGAGTCTCAGCAGGGACCTGGTCGGGTCCTGGCCCAGCTGAGAGTCTCAGCAGGGACCTGGTCGGGTCCTAGCCCAGCTGACAGCCTCAGCAGGGACCTGGTCGGGTCCTGGCCCAGCTGACAGACTCAGCAGGGACCTGGTCGGGTCCTGGCCCAGCTGAGAGTCTCAGCAGGGACCTGGTCGGGTCCTAGCCCAGCTGACAGACTCAGCAGGGACCTGGTCGGGTCCTAGCCCAGCTGACAGTCTCAGCAGGGACCTGGTCGGGTCCTAGCCCAGCTGACAGACTCAGCAGGGACCTGGTCGGGTCCTGGCCCAGCTGACAGACTCAGCAGGGACCTGGTCGGGTCCTGGCCCAGCTGACAGACTCAGCAGGGACCTGGTCGGGTCCTGGCCCAGCTGACAGACTCAGCAGGGACCTGGTCGGGTCCTGGCCCAGCTGAGAGTCTCAGCAGGGACCTGGTCGGGTCCTAGCCCAGCTGACAGACTCAGCAGGGACCTGGTCGGGTCCTAGCCCAGCTGACAGTCTCAGCAGGGACCTGGTCGGGTCCTAGCCCAGCTGACAGACTCAGCAGGGACCTGGTCGGGTCCTGGCCCAGCTGACAGACTCAGCAGGGACCTGGTCGGGTCCTAGCCCAGCTGACAGTCTCAGCAGGGACCTGGTCGGGTCCTGGCCCAGCTGACAGACTCAGCAGGGACCTGGTCGGGTCCTGGCCCAGCTGACAGCCTCAGCAGGGACCTGGTCGGGTCCTGGCCCTGCTGACAGTCTCAACAGGGACCTGGTCGGGTCCCAGCTGCTAGGTCCATATGGGTCTTACCTAAGCTGGCAGTGCAGCTGGTTTAAACCATCTGTTCTCTCAACCCTTGAGACAAATTGTGTATTAAATGTCTCTTTTTAAGTCGGGTTAGTCTTAAGTTGGTGATTGTACAGTCGCGGTGTTGATTGTTCGATTGTTTATGGCATAGTTCAGTGTCAGGGTGATTGTTCTAGGGTGATTGTTCGATTGTTTAAGGCATAGTTCAGTGTCAGGGTGATTGTTCTAGGGTGATTGTTCGATTGTTTAAGGCATAGTTCAGTGTCAGGGTGATTGTTCTAGGGTGATTGTTCGATTGTTTAAGGCATAGTTCAGTGTCAGGGTGATTGTTCTAGGGTGATTGTTCGATTGTTTAAGGCATAGTTCAGTGTCAGGGTGATTGTTCTATTCTTTAAGGCATAGTTCAGTGTCAGGGTGATTGTGGGTGATTGTTCGATTGTTAAAGGCATAGTTCAGTGTCAGGGTGATTGTGGGTGATTGTTCGATTGTTTAAGGCATAGTTCAGTGTCAGAGTGATTGTGGGTGATTGTTCGTTTAAGGCATAGTTCAGTGTCAGGGTGATTGTGGGTGATTGTTTGATTGTTTAGGGCATAGTTCAGTGTCAGAGTGATTGTTCTATTGTTAAGGCATAGTTCAGTGTCAGAGTGATTGTTCTATTGTTAAGACATAGTTCGGTGTCAGAGTGATTGTTCTATTGTTTAAGGCATAGTTCAGTGTCAGAGTGATTGTTCTATTGTTACGACATAGTTCAGTGTCAGAGTGATTGTTCTATTGTTACGACATAGTTCAGTGTCAGGGTGATTGTTCTATTGTTAAGGCATAGTTCAGTGTCAGAGTGATTGTTCTATTGTTAAGGCATAGTTCAGTGTCAGAGTGATTGTTCTATTGTTAAGGCATAGTTCAGTGTCAGAGTGATTGTTCTATTGTTAAGGCATAGTTCAGTGTCAGAGTGATTGTTCTATTGTTAAGGCATTGTTCAGTGTCAGAGTGATTGTTCTATTGTTAAGGCATAGTTCAGTGTCAGAGTGATTGTTCTATTGTTAAGGCATAGTTCAGTGTCAGAGTGATTGTTCTATTGTTAAGGCATAGTTCAGTGTCAGGGTGATTGTTCTAGGGTGATTGTTCTATTGTTAAGGCATAGTTCAGTGTCAGAGTGATTGTTCTATTGTTAAGGCATAGTTCAGTGTCAGAGTGATTGTTCTAGGGTGATTGTTCTATTGTTAAGGCATAGTTCAGTGTCAGAGTGATTGTTCTATTGTTAAAGCATAGTTCAGTGTCAGAGTGATTGTTCTATTGTTAAGGCATAGTTCAGTGTCAGTGATTGTTCTAGGGTGATTGTTCTATTGTTAAGGCATAGTTCAGTGTCAGAGTGATTGTTCTAGGGTGATTGTTCGATTGTTAAGGCATAGTTCAGTGTCAGAGTGATTGTTCTAGGGTGATTGTTCTATTGTTAAGGCATAGTTCAGTGTCAGAGTGATTGTTCTAGGGTGATTGTTCGATTGTTAAAGGCATAGTTCAGTGTCAGGGTGATTGTTCGATTGTTAATGGCATAGTTCAGTGTCAGAGTGATTGTTCTAGGGTGATTGTTCTATTGTTAAGGCATAGTTCAGTGTCAGAGTGATTGTTCTAGGGTGATTGTTCGATTGTTAAGGCATAGTTCAGTGTCAGAGTGATTGTTCTAGGGTGATTGTTCTATTGTTAAGGCATAGTTCAGTGTCAGAGTGATTGTTCTAGGGTGATTGTTCGATTGTTAAAGGCACAGTTCAGTGTCAGGGTGATTGTTCGATTGTTAAGGCATAGTTCAGTGTCAGAGTGATTGTTCTAGGGTGATTGTTCTATTGTTAAGGCATAGTTCAGTGTCAGAGTGATTGTTCTAGGGTGATTGTTCTATTGTTAAGGCATAGTTCAGTGTCAGGGTGATTGTTCTAGGGTGATTGTTCTATTGTTTAAGGTATAGTTCAGTGTCAGAGTGATTGTTTCAGTCTGTCATTTACACATAGCGTTTAGCCTTCAACTTCAGACTGAGAAACTAAGGCAGGCAATCTTACCAAGGGGCCTGACAGCTGAGTGGACAGCGTTCGGGATTCGTAGTCTTGAGGTTCCGGGTTCGATCCCCCATAAAGGTGGAAACAAATGGGCAGCGTTTCTTTTACCCTGATGCAACTGTTCACCCAAACAGTAAATAGGTACCTGGGAGTTAGACAGCTGCCACGGGCTGCTTCCTGGTGGGGGGGGGGGGTTATAACGAAAAGGAGGCCTGGTCGAGGACCGGGCCGCGGGGACGCTAAGCCCCGAAATCATCCATCTATTTCAACCTCTCAGATCGTTGCAATATCGCTCCCTTCCTTCAGGTAGTTGCAGGGATCAATGACCCCCGCGGCCCGGTTGGTCAACCAGGCGGGACAGCCATTCTCTCGATCCTGTCCCACCGTAATCCATAATTTGCTTGTTAACAAAATATAAAAGTTAGAAACCGGTTTCCCACCCCCAAGCCGGTTCGACCCCCCCCTCCAAGCCGGTTACAACAGCCAGGCTCAAGCTATAGCCTCATCATCAGCTTACTGAGAAGCTATAGCTTCATCATCAGCTTACTGAGAAGCTATAGCTTCATCACAGCTTACTGAGAAGCTATAGCTTCATCATCAGCTTACTGAGAAGCTATAGCTTCATCATCAGCTTACTGAGAAGCTATAGCTTCATCATCAGCTTACTGAGAAGCTATAGCTTCATCATCAGCTTACTGAGAAGCTATAGCCTCATCATCAGCTTACTGAGAAGCTATAGCTTCATCATCAGCTTACTGAGAAGCTATAGCTTCCTCATCAGCTTACTGAGAAGCTATAGCCTCATCATCAGCTTACTGAGAAGCTATAGCTTCCTCATCAGCTTACTGAGAAGCTATAGCCTCATCATCAGCTTACTGAGAAGCTATAGCCTCATCATCAGCTTACTGAGAAGCTATAGCCTCATCATCAGCTTACTGAGAAGCTATAGCCTCATCATCAGCTTACTGAGAAGCTATAGCCTCATCATCAGCTTACTGAGAAGCTATAGCCTCATCATCAGCTTACTGAGAAGCTATAGCCTCATCATCAGCTTACTGAGAAGCTATAGCCTCATCATCAGCTTACTGAGAAGCTATAGCCTCATCATCAGCTTACTGAGAAGCTATAGCCTCATCATCAGCTTACTGAGAAGCTATAGCTTCATCATCAGCTTACTGAGAAGCTATAGCTTCATCATCAGCTTACTGAGAAGCTATAGCTTCATCATCAGCTTACTGAGAAGCTATAGCTTCATCATCAGCTTACTGAGAAGCTATAGCCTCATCATCAGCTTACTGAGAAGCTATAGCTTCATCATCAGCTTACAGAGAAGCTATAGCTTCATCATCAGCTTACTGAGAAGCTATAGCTTCATCATCAGCTTACTGAGAAGCTATAGCTTCATCATCAGCTTACTGAGAAGCTATAGCTTCATCATCAGCTTACTGAGAAGCTATAGCTTCATCATCAGCTTACAGAGAAGCTATAGCTTCATCATCAGCTTACTGAGAAGCTATAGCCTCATCACAGCTTACTGAGAAGCTATAGCTTCATCATCAGCTTACTGAGAAGTAATAGCTTCATCATCAGCTTACTGAGAAGCTATAGCTTCATCATCAGCTTACTGAGAAGCTATAGCTTCATCATCAGCTTACAGAGAAGCTATAGCTTCATCATCAGCTTACTGAGAAGCTATAGCTTCATCACAGCTTACTGAGAAGCTATAGCCTCATCATCAGCTTACTGAGAAGCTATAGCTTCATCATCAGCTTACTGAGAAGCTATAGCCTCATCATCAGCTTACTGAGAACTATAGCTTCATCATCAGCTTACTGAGAACTATAGCTTCATCATCAGCTTACTGAGAAGCTATAGCTTCATCACAGCTTACTGAGAAGCTATAGCCTCATCATCAGCTTACTGAGAAGCTATAGCTTCATCATCAGCTTACTGAGAAGCTATAGCCTCATCATCAGCTTACTGAGAAGCTATAGCCTCATCATCAGCTTACTGAGAACTATAGCTTCATCATCAGCTTTCTGAGAAGCTATAGCTTCATCATCAGCTTACTGAGAACTATAGCTTCATCATCAGCTTACTGAGAAGCTATAGCTTCATCATCAGCTTACTGAGAAGCTATAGCCTCATCACAGCTTACTGAGAAGCTATAGCTTCCTCATCAGCTTACTGAGAAGCTATAGCCTCATCATCAGCTTACTGAGAACTATAGCTTCATCATCAGCTTTCTGAGAAGCTATAGCTTCATCACCAGCTTACTGAGAACTATAGCTTCATCATCAGCTTTCTGAGAAGCTATAGCTTCATCATCAGCTTACTGAGAAGCTATAGCTTCCTCATTAGCTTACTGAGAAGCAATAGCTTCATCATCAGCTTACTGAGAAGCTATAGCCTCATCATCAGCTTACTGAGAACTATAGCTTCATCATCAGCTTACTGAGAACTATAGCTTCATCATCAGCTTACTGAGAACTATAGCTTCATCATCAGCTTTCTGAGAAGCTATAGCTTCATCATCAGCTTACTGAGAAGCTATAGCTTCCTCATCAGCTTACTGATAGCTTCCTCATCAGCTTACTGAGAAGCTATAGCTTCCTCATCAGCTTACTGAGAAGCTATAGCTTCATCATCAGCTTACTGAGAAGCTATAGCCTCATCATCAGCTTACTGAGAAGCTATAGCTTCATCATCAGCTTACTGAGAAGCTATAGCTTCATCATCAGCTTACTGAGAAGCTATAGCCTCATCATCAGCTTACTGAGAAGCTATAGCTTCATCATCAGCTTACTGAGAAGCTATAGCCTCATCATCAGCTTACTGAGAAGCTATAGCTTCATCATCAGCTTACTGAGAAGCTATAGCCTCATCATCAGCTTACTGAGAAGCTATAGCTTCATCATCATCTTACTGAGAAGCTATAGCCTCATCATCAGCTTACTGAGAAGCTATAGCCTCATCATCAGCTTACTGAGAAGCTATAGCTTCATCATCAGCTTACTGAGAAGCTATAGCCTCATCATCAGCTTACTGAGAAGCTATAGCTTCATCATCAGCTTACTGAGAAGCTATAGCCTCATCATCAGCTTACTGAGAAGCTATAGCTTCATCATCAGCTTACTGAGAAGCTATAGCTTCATCATCAGCTTACTGAGAAGCTATAGCCTCATCATGAGCTTACTGAGAAGCTATAGCTTCATCATCAGCTTACTGAGAAGCTATAGCTTCATCATCAGCTTACTGAGAAGCTATAGCCTCATCATCAGCTTACTGAGAAGCTATAGCTTCATCATCAGCTTACTGAGAAGCTGTAGCTTCATCATCAGCTTACTGAGAAGCTATAGCCTCATCATCAGCTTACTGAGAAGCTATAGCTTCATCATCAGCTTACTGAGAAGCTATAGCTTCATCATCAGCTTACTGAGAAGCTATAGCCTCATCATCAGCTTACTGAGAAGCTATAGCTTCATCATCAGCTTACTGAGAAGCTATAGCTTCATCATCAGCTTACTGAGAAGCTATAGCTTCATCATCAGCTTACTGAGAAGCTATAGCTTCATCATCAGCTTACTGAGAAGCTATAGCTTCATCATCAGCTTACTGAGAAGCTATAGCTTCATCATCAGCTTACTGAGAAGCTGTAGCTTCATCACAGCTTACTGAGAAGCTATAGCTTCATCACAGCTTACTGAGAAGCTATAGCTTCATCATCAGCTTACTGGGAAGCTATAGCTTCATCATCAGCTTACTGAGAAGCTATAGCCTCATCATCAGCTTACTGAGAAGCTATAGCTTCATCATCAGCTTACTGAGAAGCTATAGCTTCATCATCAGCTTACTGAGAAGCTATAGCCTCATCATCAGCTTACTGAGAAGCTATAGCTTCATCATCAGCTTACTGAGAAGCTATAGCTTCATCATCAGCTTACTGAGAAGCTATAGCCTCATCATCAGCTTACTGAGAAGCTATAGCCTCATCATCAGCTTACTGAGAAGCTATAGCTTCATCATCAGCTTACTGAGAAGCTATAGCCTCATCATCAGCTTACTGAGAAGCTATAGCTTCATCATCAGCTTACTGAGAAGCTATAGCCTCATCACAGCTTACTGAGAAGCTATAGCCTCATCATCAGCTTACTGAGAAGCTATAGCTTCATCATCAGCTAACTGAGAACCCGAGGGAAATATATTGGCCGCAATACAAAATTTAATAATTTTTTAATTGAGAATTTAAGAAATTCTACAAATTTAATACCAATATTGTATTTAGGAATCTTAATTTTATACAAAACACTCATTGTCAGTTGTCGCTAACGTGGACTTTATTGGCTCTTTACTAGACAGCTTCGTTAGTAGCTAGGACATTGTTGGCTCTTTACTACAGCTTCGTTAGTAGCTAGGACATTGTTGGCTCTTTACTACAGCTTCGTTAGTAGCTAGGACATTGTTGGCTCTTTACTACAGCTTCGTTAGTAGCTAGGACATTGTTGGCTCTTTACTACAGCTTCGTTAGTAGCTAGGACATTGTTGGCTCTTTACTAGACAGCTTCATCTCTACAACATTGCTGGCTCTTTAGCTCTTTACTCAAGACCGAGTGCGTCACCACAGTCTCTGTACGACGAACCCTCATCATATCCACCTTCAAAACTCCTGTTGTAACACTGTAGGGGCCTCGTAGCCTGGTGGATAGCGCGCAGGACTCGTAATTCTGTGGCGCGGGTTCGATTCCCGCACGAGGCAGAAACAAATAGGCAAAAGTTTCTTTCACCCTGAATGCCCCTGTTACCTAGCAGTAAATAGGTACCTGGGAGTTAGTCAGCTGTCACGGGCTGCTTCCTGGGGGTGGAGGCCTGGTCGAGGACCGGGCCGCGGGGACACTAAAAGCCCCGAAATCATCTCAAGATAACCTCAAGATACTATATATTCCCATGCAAATACAACTGTATTTCCAAACAACTGACTGCCTACCAGCAATAATATTTTACCTAGACACCAATCCTTTATTTCTCCACTAGCAGCCCCGTAAATTATTACAGCTCGCTCATATCTCCAAGCCTTAAATTACACACATCTTCACAGCCACATCTTAATTGATTCAAGGCGCTATAATTCGTGTGAAGAGGGCATATTCGTCAGTAAACCAGGCGGTCCCGGACTGTCTTCAAGGGAACACGGCTCCTCCATCAGCGCTTGAAACTTCACACCTTCTTGGTATCCTAAATCATTGAATGGTGAGTAATGGGTCCGCCTCTAGCTGGGGTGTGGAGATGGCTGTGGGGTTATGTCTGTGTTGTGAGGGGGGGGGGGTTATGTCTGTGTTGTGAGGGGGGGAGGGGTTATGTCTGTGTTGTGAGGGGGGGAGGGGTTATGTCTGTGTTGTGAGGGGGGGAGGGGTTATGTCTGTGTTGTGAGGGGTGTGTACTTAGCTAGTTGTGTTTGCGGGGGTTGAGCTCTGGCTCTTTGGTTCCGCCTCTCAACCGTCAATCAACTGATGTACAGATTCCGGAGCCTACTGGGCTGGTGTGTGTGTGTAATTACCTAAGTGTAGTTACAGGATGAGAGCTACGCTCGTGGTGTCCCGTCTTCCCAGCACTCTTTGTCATATAACGCTTTGAAACTACTGACGGTCTTGGCCTCCACCACCTTCTCACTTAACTTGTTCCAACCGTCTACCACTCTATTTGCGAAGGTGAATTTTCTTATATTTCTTCGGCATCTGTGTTTAGCTAGTTTAAATCTATGACCTCTTGTTCTTGAAGTGCCAGGTCTCAGGAAGTCTTCCCTGTCAATTTTATCAATTCCTGTTACTATTTTGTATGTAGTGATCATATCACCTCTTTTTCTTCTGTCTTCTAGTCTTGGCATATTTAATGCCTCTAACCTCTCCTCGTAGCTCTTGCCCTTCAGTTCTGGGAGCCACTTAGTAGCATGTCTTTGCACCTTTTCCAGTTTGTTGATGTGCTTCTTAAGATATGGGCACCACACAACAGCTGCATATTCTAGCTTTGGCCTAACAAAAGTCATGAACAATTTCTTTAGTATATCGCCATCCATGTATTTAAATGCAATTCTGAAGTTAGAAAGCATAGCATAGGCTCCTTGCACAATATTCTTTATGTGGTCCTCAGGTGATAGTTTTCTATCTAGAACCACTCCTAGATCTCTTTCTTTATCAGAATTCTTTAAAGATTTCTCACATAATATATAGGTTGTGTGGGGTCTATGTTCTCCTATTCCACATTCCATAACATGACATTTATTAACATTAAATTCCATTTGCCAAGTGGTGCTCCATATACTTATTTTGTCCAGGTCTTCTTGAAGGGCATGACAGTCATCTAAATTTCTTATCCTTCCTATTATCTTAGCATCATCAGCTGTGTGTGTGTGTGTGTGTACCCCTCTTTGACGCAAACACATGACATTTTCTCAGTCATATAATATAATTTCTTAAGTAGTTTATGCTCTTGTAAGTGTGGGTAGTTATCTTGAGGTTATCTTGAGATGATTTCGGGGCTTTAGTGTCCCCGCGGCCCGGTCCTCGACCAGGCCTCCACCCCCAGGAAACAGCCCGTGACAGCTGACTAACTCCCAGGTACCTATTTACTGCTAGGTAACAGGGGCATTCAGGGTGAAAGAAACTTTGCCCATTTGTTTCTGCCTCGTGCGGGAATCGAACCCGCGCCACAGAATTACGAGTCCTGCGCGCTATCCACCAGGCTACGAGGCCCCCTCGTAGGTGTGTCTAGGTTTCTGTGGCTAAGTGAGGGATTGAGTCATTAATTGACTGAATTAACTGAACTCTATACTAATCCTGTTCACTTGTATGATTAGATTTAATCATTTATTGGTTAACATATTAAATCTAAGTTGTTTACAGTTTTGAACAGCTTATTCCTGCTTTGATGACCTTGATTATGTAAGAATCACTTGGTAGATTCTCCAGTTGATTGGCAGTTGAGAGGCGGGACCAAAGAGCCGAAGCTCAACCAGGCACGTAAGTATAATAGATGACCATGGCCGACCTCATGGACAATATCGTAACATCCGACCAATTCTTGATTTAACGAGGCAATCAATTTAAAAAATATATATCTTTTACGGGTTATTCATGCCCGTGCAACCTCTTGTGGTGGCTAAATCTTTGTGCCTTTGAACAAGATGTGGTGGTGTCGCAGATTTAGCTGCTCAGAAGGAAGTGTCCATGTAGCACGGGCTATGGTGAGCCCCGTAAGGGCAGAACAAGGCCGTCCAGCCCCTGGGGTGCCCGCGGATTCTAGAGTGGGAAGTCAGTGCGAAGTTTAATAATATATTTAGGAGTGGTCGCTAAATTCCTGTCAATTAAGAAATCGAATTAATACGATTAACTCAACTTGTATGTTAAGTATTAATTTCAATCTCAATAAATGGCCGTTGTATTTAATACAGAGATTTAAGAGAATGGCTACAGTTGCTCAATTGTCTATCGGCGAGTTGACAACAAAACTTTAGAAATTTAGAGTATTAATGTACATTATTAATAAATTTAATGAGAGTATTAATAAGCATTAGTCCTCATATAATTTGATTTGATTGATTAAAATTGAATAGTTATTTATAATTAAAATTTATTACCGCATAAGTGTAGAAATTATGTCATTAATTTTATTGATTTAAACGGGACGAATCCTCATAAGAATCTAATTCATTAAGGCTAAAATCTAATTAATATAAAATTGTTGAAAATTATTTTCAAAAACAATTCCCCTAAAGTCTATTTTATTTTAAACATACAACTGTTACTTATGCAGTACGCTGTACTCACCTAGTTGTGCTTGCGGGGGTTGAGGTTCGGCTCTTTGGTCCCGCCTCTTAACTGTCAATCAACTGGTGGATATATATAAGTGACCCCGGTCACTTATATTTTACAGGGAGCCGGTCGGCCGAGCGGACAGCACGCGGGACTTGTGATCCTGTGGTCCTGGGTTCGATCCCAGGCGCCGGCGAGAAACAATGGGCAGAGTTTCTTTCACCCTATGCCTCTGTTACCTAGCAGTAAAATAGGTACCTGGGTGTTAGTCAGCTGTCACGGGCTGCTTCCTGGGGGTGGAGGCCTGGTCGAGGACCGGGCCGCGGGGACACTAAAAGCCCCGAAATCATCTCAAGATAACCTCAAGATAACCCCAGTAGAGGACAACCAGTAGGAGCCGTGAGGAGGATTTGAACCAGCACATTGGGTACTCCCAATGTGCTGGACACGGATTCACGAAGCAGTTACGCAAGCACTTACGAACGTGTACATCTTTCCTCAATCTTTGACGGCTTTGGTTACATTTATTAAACAGTTTACAAGCATGAAAACTTGCCAATCAACTGTTGTTATTGTTATAAACAGCCTCCTGGTGCTTCGGAGCTCATTAACTGTTTAATAATTGTAAACAAAGCAGCCAAAGATTGAGAAAAGATGTCCAAGTTCGTAAATGGTTCCGTAACCGCTTCGTGAATCTGGGCCCACAGTTATATCTCCCAGATTAACAATGGCCGCTCACCCGGGCTAGCTAGAGTATTTGAACCTTTTTGAATCCCACCAAGTATTTATTTATATACAAAAAGGTACATTGGGGTTTGTGAGGATATATAGCATAGTGATTACATTCTTGTAAAATCATTTGTAAAGTGATCATGTGAAGTGACAACTTAGTAAATGTTATTCGGCTAGATTAAGATGATTAATCACATGCCCCAGCCGTCAAAAACCCCAAAATAAATATCAATATATATAAGACTGAACTTTGAGATTTCCTTTTATGTAAAGTTTCCATAGCCTCTTCCGGCATGTTATTCTGGAAGCCTCGTCTGTCATATTTGCACTCAAATCTCTCTCTGTTGGTCCTTTACACAATTATAAACTCCATAGCCTCTTCTAGAGACATAAAAATTAATACTGCAATTCAAAAACACAGCCTAGTGCCCACAATGGGCCTCGCTCACATATGGGACTAATAGAACAAGAACCCGGCAATGTGATGTTATAGTGGCCAGAATACGCCTGGGATATAGACGTATCTGGCAGCTTTCTCAAAACCCAAATGTCGAGTACACAATGTGTCAACTTTGTGAAAGTGTCCAGTACACAATGTGTCAACTTTGTGAAAGTGTCCAGTACACAATGTGTCAACTTTGTGAAAGAGAAAACATACACTCTCTTGAACATTATATTGTAGAGTGTCCCATACTGACTGACTTTCGCCCTCCTGGGCTAAGGTATGCTGAACTCTGTAGTTACTATATGAGTACTGGAACACTTGATGATATATTGGACTTGTACCTTAGATTAACCATGTAATGTAACTATATAACCTGAGCTTGTAAAAAGCATCTTAATCACCTTCAGTGGTTAAGTTCTTAATTGCACACTAGTTTCTCTTGTCAGCTATCTCACCCTGTCAGAGTAAGAGACAAATGTGTGTATGTGTGTGTATGTATGTGTATAAAGCTGATCAGAATTACATTTCACCATTATAAATTCACATTAATGCATTCATAAATCTATGTATTTACGTATATAACTTAGCCTAACATTTTAAAAGCACTACGATCACCTTCTGTGGCTGTTCAATAAATCCCTGAACTGTATGTTTGACACATCTCTCACCCTGTCCATGGAGGACAGAAGAAAATGTATATATATGCTGGTTAGCATTGTAAATGTCTGGCCACGTCTGTGGTAGAAAATAACAATAATAATACAAAAAATCACTCGCCAGTTAAAGAGTGGATATGCCTCCTCTACTCCAGAAACTATATGTGGGAGCAGAACATCATGTTCTGTTCATATACTGTTCATTAAAAGAACATTACAAATCCGCATGAGAACATTCAGTGTTAGTTGTGTTGATGGTGACCGGCTCCTCTTTGGGAGCCGGTCGGCCGAGCGGACAGCACGCTGGACTTGTGATCCTGTGGTCCTGGGTTCGATCCCAGGCGCCGGCGAGAAACAATGGGCATTGTTTCTTTCACCCTATGCCCCTGTTACCTAGCAGTAAAATAGGTACCTGGGTGTTAGTCAGCTGTCACGGGCTGCTTCCTGGGGGTGGAGGCCTGGTCGAGGACCGGGCCGCGGGGACACTAAAGCCCCGAAATCGTCTCAAGATAACCTCAAGATATGGTAGTAGCCTAGTGTTGCTATGGAAAGTGTTTGGTGTGGTCAAGAGATTGATTTTATGCATCAGAAGCATGTGTGGGAGTTAGTAGCTATTCAGATAGGTTAGGTTAATTTACAATCGACTTGAGAATGGTCCAGGACGGACCGAAACGTCGTCGTCCCTTCAACTTCTAGTGTGTGGTCTGGTCAACATACTTCAGCCACGTTATTGTGACTCATCGCCTGTATTAGGTTAATTTAGATTAAGCATGTCACTGTAGCAGTGGATAGTGTGTGTGTGTATTGGGCCAGTCCTAGGGATAGGTTGGATTACTTCAATTGCTTTAACAAGATCTGTACTCAAGGTTTTGTGGGATAGGATTGGACTCAGGTGGTGGATACAGGGGTAGTTACAGACATGTCAGGTACAAGCAAAGGTTAGAATAAGAACCTTTGCCTGTACCTGATGCAAAATTACCAGGTAACACAATCCTAGGGATCCCTGAGGGTGTTTCCATCATTCTTATGTGTTAAACCCATGCTTTAGTGTTGTGCTGGTGTTAACACGGTGTTGTGCTGGTGTTAACACGGTGTTGTGCTGGTGTTAACACAGTCTTGTGCTGGTGTTAACACAGTCTTGTGCTGGTGTTAACACAGTCTTGTGCTGGTGTTAACACGGTGTTGTGCTGGTGTTAACACAGTCTTGTGCTGGTGTTAACACGGTGTTGTGCTGGTGTTAACACAGTCTTGTGCTGGTGTTAACACAGTCTTGTGCTGGTGTTAACACGGTGTTGTGCTGGTGTTAACACAGTCTTGTGCTGGTGTTAACACAGTCTTGTGCTGGTGTTAACACAGTCTTGTGCTGGTGTTAACACGGTGTTGTGCTGGTGTTAACACAGTCTTGTGCTGGTGTTAACACAGTCTTGTGCTGGTGTTAACACAGTCTTGTGCTGGTGTTAACACAGTCTTGTGCTGGTGTTAACACAGTCTTGTGCTGGTGTTAACACGGTGTTGTGCTGGTGTTAACACAGTCTTGTGCTGGTGTTAACACGGTGTTGTGCTGGTGTTAACACAGTCTTGTGCTGGTGTTAACACAGTCTTGTGCTGGTGTTAACACGGTGTTGTGCTGGTGTTAACACAGTCTTGTGCTGGTGTTAACACAGTCTTGTGCTGGTGTTAACACAGTCTTGTGCTGGTGTTAACACAGTCTTGTGCTGGTGTTAACACGGTCTTGTGCTGGTGTTAACACAGTCTTGTGCTGGTGTTAACACAGTCTTGTGCTGGTGTTAACACAGTCTTGTGCTGGTGTTAACACGGTGTTGTGCTGGTGTTAACACGGTGTTGTGCTGGTGTTAACACAGTCTTGTGCTGGTGTTAACACAGTCTTGTGCTGGTGTTAACACAGTCTTGTGCTGGTGTTAACACAGTCTTGTGCTGGTGTTAACACAGTCTTGTGCTGGTGTTAACACGGTGTTGTGCTGGTGTTAACACGGTGTTGTGCTGGTGTTAACACGGTGTTGTGCTGGTGTTAACACAGTCTTGTGCTGGTGTTAACACAGTCTTGTGCTGGTGTTAACACGGTGTTGTGCTGGTGTTAACACGGTGTTGTGCTGGTGTTAACACGGTGTTGTGCTGGTGTTAACACAGTCTTGTGCTGGTGTTAACACGGTGTTGTGCTGGTGTTAACACAGTCTTGTGCTGGTGTTAACACAGTCTTGTGCTGGTGTTAACACGGTGTTGTGCTGGTGTTAACACGGTGTTGTGCTGGTGTTAACACGGTGTTGTGCTGGTGTTAACACAGTCTTGTGCTGGTGTTAACACAGTCTTGTGCTGGTGTTAACACGGTGTTGTGCTGGTGTTAACACGGTGTTGTGCTGGTGTTAACACGGTGTTGTGCTGGTGTTAACACGGTGTTGTGCTGGTGTTAACACAGTCTTGTGCTGGTGTTAACACGGTGTTGTGCTGGTGTTAACACGGTGTTGTGCTGGTGTTAACACAGTCTTGTGCTGGTGTTAACACGGTGTTGTGCTGGTGTTAACACAGTCTTGTGCTGGTGTTAACACGGTGTTGTGCTGGTGTTAACACGGTGTTGTGCTGGTGTTAACACAGTCTTGTGCTGGTGTTAACACAGTCTTGTGCTGGTGTTAACACGGTGTTGTGCTGGTGTTAACACAGTCTTGTGCTGGTGTTAACACGGTGTTGTGCTGGTGTTAACACAGTCTTGTGCTGGTGTTAACACAGTCTTGTGCTGGTGTTAACACAGTCTTGTGCTGGTGTTAACACAGTCTTGTGCTGGTGTTAACACAGTCTTGTGCTGGTGTTAACACGGTGTTGTGCTGGTGTTAACACAGTCTTGTGCTGGTGTTAACACAGTCTTGTGCTGGTGTTAACACAGTCTTGTGCTGGTGTTAACACAGTCTTGTGCTGGTGTTAACACAGTCTTGTGCTGGTGTTAACACAGTCTTGTGCTGGTGTTAACACGGTGTTGTGCTGGTGTTAACACAGTCTTGTGCTGGTGTTAACACGGTGTTGTGCTGGTGTTAACACAGTCTTGTGCTGGTGTTAACACAGTCTTGTGCTGGTGTTAACACAGTTTTGTGCTGGTGTTAACACAGTCTTGTGCTGGTGTTAACACAGTCTTGTGCTGGTGTTAACACAGTCTTGTGCTGGTGTTAACACAGTCTTGTTCTGGTGTTAACACAGTCTTGTGCTGGTGTTAACACAGTCTTGTGCTGGTGTTAACACAGTCTTGTGCTGGTGTTAACACAGTCTTGTGCTGGTGTTAACACAGTCTTGTGCTGGTGTTAACACGGTGTTGTGCTGGTGTTAACACAGTCTTGTGCTGGTGTTAACACAGTCTTGTGCTGGTGTTAACACAGTCTTGTGCTGGTGTTAACACAGTCTTGTGCTGGTGTTAACACAGTCTTGTGCTGGTGTTAACACGGTGTTGTGCTGGTGTTAACACAGTCTTGTGCTGGTGTTAACACGGTCTTGTGCTGGTGTTAACACAGTCTTGTGCTGGTGTTAACACGGTCTTGTGCTGGTGTTAACACAGTCTTGCGTTTACATTTTTTCCTTGTTGGAGGGTGGGGGTGGGGTGGGGGTGTTTACTGACCACCCTTACACTGTCATTGGGACAGTATATCAACAGCAGACATCTCACAGACACATACAGCAGAGGTAACAAAGAGCATGTACGATTATGTCTGCTGAGGGGCTCCCACCAGGGACACTCCCACCAGGAACACTCCCTGAAGGGACACCCACTCCCCAGCCACACGGGGGGTGTATAGGCTTCTCTACAAGCCTCGTGGACTTGTGGACAAGCTAGCGTGAGTGGGAAGCTGCAATAACACAGACTAAGCTGTTCAACATGAACACAGACAAGGGAGCTATCGGCAGACAAGCAATAAAAAGCAGCATTTGCAGGAAGCAGACAAGAACCGGATTTATTGTTGTGTAAAAACTACGTTGTGGCAAGTCCGCGAAGTCTGGCTTTGAAAGGAACAAAGATCAAATGTGAGGTGTACATGATCACACAGCCTATGATGATGGGGGGGAGGAGGATATCCTTCAGACCCACCCAGTCTAGTACCACGCAAAAGGGGGGTACCAAATGGCTGGTACTGGACTGAGAGAATTGGCCAATCAGATACCCCAATCACAATCCGGAGTCGTATCCTCACCTGTGTATCAACTATTAATCCCAGACGAATGATTCTGTACCGCAGTCAACCCCTGGTAATTTACCCTCTACAATTATGCACATTGACTTGAAAAACGCGGCCTCTCTCTCGGGCATTAGTTCGTCCAGCCGGCCATAAGTTTGAACTTACAGCACAAGCTTCTACTTAAGAGCCGGATAGAGCGCCTTAACTCTCCTCCGCCACACCAAATGACGCCTCTTGCCATTAACTCTTGCATGCACCCTTTATCTTATAATCACGGTAACTAATCATAATAACTCCCCACATTATCATGGGCTCGACCGCAAACCTGATTTACAGTTTTGTTTTTCAATGTTTTTGATAATGGGGTTATGTTTTTTTTTTTTTAGGGGGGATGAGGGGCGGTGAACCCGGTTAATATGACCCGCTAGGGGGTAGCAGAGACAGTCTGCAGGGGGGGCCCCCAGGGACCTTGAGGGCCATTACAAACACACACTAACAACTCTGTATCAAATTAATGCCTCTACGACACCTCACCAATGCGGAACGACAGTACTAACCAACCCGTCGCCGGATGGTCGAAACCCCCACGACTAATGATAGGATCTCCGGCCTTATCGAGCCTCTTGCACAGAGCCAGACAACCTCACACACGGAATCCAATACAAATCGCATCGCTTTTCAAAACATTTTAACCTAAAGGCTCTGGCAGGTACAAGTATTTATGTAGAGGCTCAGCGGTGGGTGGATGTGAGGCTTGTTCGCCGGGCTGGGGAGTGGCAGCCACCAGGGGCAGCCACCAGGGGGCAGCCACCAGGGGGCAGTATCTAGTGGATGGCAGCCACCAGGGGCAGCCACCAGGGGCAACCACCAGGGGGCAGCCACCAGGGGGCATCAACCAGGGGCAGCAACTAGTGGATGGCAGCCACCAGGGGGCAGCAACTAGTGGATGGCAGCCACCAGGGGCAGCAACTAGTGGATGGCAGCCACCAGGGGGCAGCAACTAGTGGATGGCAGCCACCAGGGGCAGCAACTAGTGGATGGCAGCCACCAGGGGGCAGCAACTAGTGGATGGCAGCCACCAGGGGCAGCAACTAGTGGATGGCAGCCACCAGGGGCAGCAACTAGTGGATGGCAGCCACCAGGGGGCAGCAACTAGTGGATGGCAGCCACCAGGGGCAGCAACTAGTGGATGGCAGCCACCAGGGGCAGCAACTAGTGGATGGCAGCCACCAGGGGGCAGCAACTAGTGGATGGCAGCCACCAGGGGCAGCAACTAGTGGATGGCAGCCACCAGGGGCAGCAACTAGTGGATGGCAGCCACCAGGGGCAGCAACTAGTGGATGGCAGCCACCAGGGGCAGCAACTAGTGGATGGCAGCCACCAGGGGGCAGCAACTAGTGGATGGCAGCCACCAGGGGCAACAACTAGTGGATGGCAGCCACCAGGGGCAGCAACTAGTGGATGGCAGCCACCAGGGGCAGCAACTAGTGGATGGCAGCCACCAGGGGCAGCAACTAGTGGATGGCAGCCACCAGGGGGCAGCAACTAGTGGATGGCAGCCACCAGGGGCAGCAACTAGTGGATGGCAGCCACCAGGGGCAGCAACTAGTGGATGGCAGCCACCAGGGGGCAGCAACTAGTGGATGGCAGGCACCAGGGGGGCAGCAACTAGTGGATGGCAGCCACCAGGGGGCAGCAACTACTGTATGGCAGCCACCAGGGGCAGCAACTAGTGGATGGCAGCAACTAGTGGATGGCAGCCACCAGGGGCAGCAACTAGTGGATGGCAGCCACCAGGGGCAGCAACTAGTGGATGGCAGCCACCAGGGGCAGCAACTAGTGGATGGCAGCCACCAGGGGCAGCAACTAGTGGATGGCAGCCACCAGGGGCAGCAACTAGTGGATGGCAGCCACCAGGGGGCAGCAACTAGTGGATGGCAGCCACTAGTGGATGGCAGCAACTAGCGGATGGCAGCCACCAGGGGCAGCAACTAGCGGATGGCAGCCACCAGGGGCAGCAACTAGTGGATGGCAGCCACCAGGGGGCAGCCACTAGTGGATGGCAGCCACTAGTGGATGGCAGCAACTAGCGGATGGCAGCCACCAGGGGCAGCAACTAGTGGATGGCAGCCACCAGGGGCAGCAACTAGTGGATGGCAGCCACCAGGGGCAGCAACTAGTGAATGGCAGCCACCAGGGGGCAGCAACTAGTGGGTGGCAGCCACCAGGGGCAGCAACTATTGGATGGCAGCCACCAGGGGCAGCAACTAGTGGATGGCAGCCACCAGGGGGCAGCAACTAGCGGATGGCAGCCACCAGGGGCAGCAACTAGTGGATGGCAGCCACCAGGGGCAGCAACTAGTGGATGGCAGCCACCAGGGGGCAGCAACTAGTGGGTGGCAGCCACCAGGGGCAGCAACTAGTGGATGGCAGCCACCAGGGGCAGCAACTAGTGAATGGCAGCCACCAGGGGCAGCAACTAGTGGATGGCAGCCACCAGGGGCAGCAACTAGTGGATGGCAGCCACCAGGGGCAGCAACTAGTGAATGGCAGCCACCAGGGGCAGCAACTAGTGGATGGCAGCCATCAGGGGGCAGCAACTGGTGGATGGCAGCCACCAGGGGCAGCAACTAGTGGATGGCAGCCACCAGGGGCAGCAACTAGTGGATGGCAGCCACCAGGGGCAGCAACTAGTGAATGGCAGCCACCAGGGGCAGCAACTAGTGGATGGCAGCCATCAGGGGGCAGCAACTGGTGGATGGCAGCCATCAGGGGGCAGCAACTGGTGGATGGCAGCCATCAGGGGGCAGCAACTAGTGGATGGCAGCCATCAGGGGGCAGCAACTGGTGGATGGCAGCCACCAGGGGCAGCAACTAGTGGATGGCAGCAATAGGGCGGAAGTTCATAGGGAAAGTCCGCTGTCCCTAAGTCCTTAGGGCTCCCCCCCCCCCCCGCTGGGAGGGGAGCCGGTCGGCCGAGCGGGCAGCACACTGGACTTGTGATCCTGTGGTCCCGGGTTCGATCCCGGGCGCCGGCGAGAAACAATGTGAAGAGTTTCTTTCACCCTATGCCCCTGTTACCTAGCAGTAAAATAGGTACCTGGGTGTTAGTCAGCTGTCACGGGCTGCTTCCTGGGGGTGGAGGCCTGGTGGAGGACCGGGCCGCGGGGACACTAAAGCCCCGAAATCATCTCAAGATAACCTCAAGATAAGATGTCCCAATAGACCCTGATTTGCGAACAGGGAGGACAACGGCATCGAGCCAGTCTTCAGGGACTGACGATGACTCCCAGACCCGATTATACAGACTCAGTAAATATTGAGACGTGCACGGAGGGAGATGGCGAAGCATCTCATAATGAATGCCATCGGAGCCCGACACCGTAGAACCGCAGAGGGCCAGGGCAGAACGAAGTTCAGAGAGAGAGAAGGGATCATTATAGGGAAGGCGAAGATGAGTGCAGAAATCTAAAGGACGAGATTCAAGGACAGGTTTACGAAGAAGGAAAGATTGGGGAAGATGAAAACCAGAGCTAATAGAAGAAAAGTGCGAACCCAGTTCGGTCGCGACCTTCAACGGGTCAGCTACAAGAGTACCACGGAGGTGTAGGACCAGCAAGACATCGGGAATGAACTTACCCACTATCTTGTGGACACGCTTCCAGATCTGTGGGAGAGGAGTTTCAGACGTAATGGTGGAAACACTCACGATTAGCCGTACGGATGGTCCTACAGGCCACTGCACTCGCCTTCCGAAATAAAACAAAAGAATCAGCCGTCTGCCGGCGGCAGTGTCTCTTCCAGGCTGCACGCTTACAGCGGACAGCCCGAACACAGTCCACCACGGAACGCACTTCCGTGGTCCCCGAGAGGAAGAGCGAAGAACATAGCGGAGGGCAGCATCGAAGATGGTGTCATGAAAAAGGAGGAGAGCGCGAGGGAGAGGCAGAATGGAGAGGTCAGAGAGAGCAGCACGGAGGGTAAATAGGTTCCAGTCTGCCTTAGCAAACTGCCACCTAGGGAAGGAGAGGGGAGGGTGAAAAGAGAAAAAGGTAACAAGGGTGGGGAAATGGTCACTGCCATGGAGGTCATCAAGAACCCGCCACGTGAAACCCTAGTAAATTCTGGGTTCACCAGAATTCAGAAGAGACAGGGAAGAAGAGAGGATGAACGGTTCGAGAAGGCGACCCCGGGTGCTTGGGATGTTTGTCAGAACATCAGGGTGTGTCGACAACTGAAATAACCCAGCAGGAGCACAGGCTCCGGCAAGGAGTCCACTAGGTGTTTAAGATCGGGAAGAGAAAGAGAGACATTTGGGGGGGAGGTAAATGGAACAAACTGTGTACCATTTATGGACCAAGACACGTACAGCTTTCACTTCTGACTCAAAGAGACAGGCGTCCCAGTACAACACCCTACTGGGCAACAGATACAAGCGTTTCAACGGGAGAAGCAGAACGAGAGCAAACACCACCATGACCGCTGGGAGAGTGATGGACATCAGCCCGCACAGACAGGCGGCGTGGAGAGATAGAGACGGAGGAGAAGGATGGGAAGGAGGATTGGAGGGAGACGAGGAAGGAGACACAGGAGACAAGACAGACTGGGGTAGAAAGAAGGGAAACACCAAACAGAGAACCATGAGGGGGACCCTTCGGAACAGAATGTAAAGGAAAAAGAGGTGGCGGTGGGCAAGCCTGGAAACGGTTGTGAGACTGAGGAAGGTGGGAAGGACGAGGAGAGGAAGAGAGCAACACTCGAGCATAAGAGACACCAGCGAAAGGGGGGAGACGGTGAACTTGGTGCCTCGCCTTAGGAAAAGACAAACGTTCCCGGTGCTTCAAGTTGAGGACGGCTGCCTCAAGTTTGTAATGTATACATGCGCGGGAGAAGGTAGGGTGGGCCTCGCCGCAATCGAGGCAGTGGGCCCGGGGAGAAGTGCTCTCCAACGTAGAGTGACCTTCGTCCCAACACAAGGGACATAGAGAGAGTACTGGAGCATCGGAGATCACCATGCCCAAACCTCCAGCACCTATTACAGAGCCGAGGAGAGGGAATGTACTCCTGGACGGAGCAGCTGGCACCAGCAAGAATGACAGAGGGCGGAAGGGTCCTACCATCAAAGTTGTGAAGGCTGACGGCGACGATCACGAGGGGGACGAGTAAACGTGTTTTCCTGGAGGACAGAATGGCCCTGGGCTTCGAGGATATGCCGAATATCTTCGTGGCAGTCCTGGAAATTCCTAACACCGATTGCAACATGGGGTGGGAGAACAGTGCCAACACTGGCATTCAACTGAGCGTTCTTGGAGACCCGAACAAGGGTCTTGCAAAGGCAGGATAAGGCGGCCAAGCGGGTGGCTGCACCCTGAGAAGGAGCAGCAATGACACGTGTACCGAGACAGGTGGGGTTGAAAGTAATTGACGCATCTACTGAATCAACGAGGAACCTATGGAGGGAGAAGTCGTCAGGAGGTGTAGAATCCAGAGGGAGATCAAAGCATTTGGCCCACGAAGTGGGACCAAACAAGGCTTGGTACGCATCAGTATGGAAAGGGATCGAGCAAGCGCGGCTGAGGCGTGGATGGCGTTGAGAACCCCCAGAGAGAGGTTAAAAGGCGTAGTAGTCACAATGAGAGACTGAGCCGTGCCAGGGGATGAGGTGGTCACAATTCGGGGCTTGTGACTCGACCCAACCACAGAGGAGAGAGGGGAGCTGGGGGAAGTAGTCAGGAGGGTCAAAGGAGGAGCAAGGTCGGGGCCCAATGCAGCGGGGGCTACAGAGCCCAGTCTTCCAACACAGTCCGACTCGGGGGCTTGGTCGCCCACCCCACGAACCCGAGAAGGGACAAGAGGAATGAGACATAAAATGAGAGGAAAAAAGTTCATTCACGAATGTGCCCCCACACTCACCACGGAGCCACAATTAAAGGCAGGACACCCAACATGAGACATGTTGCCGATCCCCAGGGGTGCGTCGTGAGTATACGCCCCACAAACGCCACCTTAAGAACCATCAGTCCGTCGAGATCGGGTTCAGTGACAAAAGGAGGATTGAAAACAAAAGCGTCCCCTCGCTCGCAACGTCAAGGTACCTCAATTCTACGGGTGCAAGAGTATGCCTCCTCAAACACCCGGGCGTCAAAACAAAAGAAGGCCGTAAAAATAATCAAAACAGGCAAAAGGTCGGCAGGAAATGACAATTAGAAAGGAGAAGAGGGGTTGGGGAGAAAACGAAGCACAAGGAAAAGGAAAAGTTGCCTGGCAGAATTCGAGAGAACAGCAGCAGGAGCATAAGGCTACAAAAGGACAGAGGACTGTCCCACGGAGCATCACACTCCGGCAGCCGCCCACGAAGCCCTCTCACGGCGGCAACGGACAAGACAGAGAGGACGTAGGGCCTCTTAAGCCGACCCTTAAACATCCCTCCTCAGACAACAAAATCCTCCCATACCTGGAGAGGGTTTCAAGAGTTCTTCTACTCCCCGAGCCCAGCTCAGGGCTAGGCTTGACTTGTGATCAATTTGTTTATGATACACATATTGTCTCTATTGCCATTATTACCTAAAACTAACGTGAGATATACACAAATAATGTAGGTATTTCTCAATGTGTATATAGCAAGATAATTGTTTAATCATGGCATATAATTGTTTCTTAGTGTAAATTATTTCTCAGTTATAAGATGATTTTATCAGTGTATGTACAATTGGGGGGATATATTTCTGAGTATATACAGTGAGAGAATGTATTTGCATTTGAGAATGTATGAATGTATTCAAGTGATTAAGAAATATATCCTCCCTCTTATGTATAAATACGAAACATTTTTATAATCAAGTATTTTCTATATATTACATTAATTGGAACGAAATTGAGCAAACGATACTGTTTAGTCCTGAAACTTAATTGTTTAAGTTATATGTAACTTGAATATGTTTACATACGCATGTCAACAAAACTTAATTGTTTACATGTAAACAAAAGGGGTCACACGACAGAGCCCTGAGGCACTCCACTTACAGTGGTCTCCTACTCGATCTTAACCTCACATATGCTAACTCTGCTTTTTTTATATAACCAATAACCCAAATCCAACTTAGAATACCTCTTACCTCCCCCCCCCCCCAACCTTCCCAAATACCATGTACCTCTAACTTTCTAAGGAATCTCTCTTGAGGAGTAGTATCAAAACCTTTGGAGGTGTCATTGTATATAATGTTCAAAGAATTTTCACTGTAAGATTGTAAAACTGTAAAGTTTAATTTAAACTAGACAAAATTTGATAAGCACAAGCAGCCTTTATTAAAGTAAGTAATTATCAAAAGAAGGCACCAAACCGTGAAGGCTTTGTAGCATCATTAAATGTCCAGAATATTCAGATGGCGCTAAATATCACCAAGAATCCCTTATTAAAGCCGTGTTGTAAAACCTTTATTAATCAATAATTTTTTTCAAGATGCACACGCATAGAGTTTGTGATTTATGAGTCTAGCCATTTTTCTTGACTAAGCGTTAAGCTAATTGGACGATAACTCGACGTAATTGACTTGTCTGCTTTTTAGACAATCAGCACCAACTTTTCCAACCCTCCACGACTTCCGTACGCTGCTCAATTCTAATGATTTATTATATATGGAAGACAGGGGTACAAGTAATAGGGTGAACAACCCCAGCGGGTTTTCTTCCTATTGGGGAGTGTTGTACATGCTGCTATGGCGGTGTGTCCACTCACAGGATGAGTGGCGCTGCCCAATACTGTCACTATGGCGGTGTGTCCACTCACAGGATGAGTGGCGCTGCCCAATACTGTCACTATGGCGGTGTGTCCACTCACAGGATGAGTGACGCTGCCCAATACTGTCACTATGGCGGTGTGTCCACTCACAGGATGAGTGGCGCTGCCCAATACTGTCACTATGGCGGTGTGTCCACTCACAGGATGAGTGGCGCTGCCCAATACTGTCACTATGGTGGTGTGTCCACTCACAGGATGAGTGGCGCTGCCCAATACTGTCACTATGGCGGTGTGTCCACTCACAGGATGAGTGGCGCTGCCCAATACTGTCACTATGGCGGTGTGTCCACTCACAGGATGAGTGGCGCTGCCCAATACTGTCACTATGGCGGTGTGTCCACTCACAGGATGAGTGGCGCTGCCCAATACTGTCACTATGGCGGTGTGTCCACTCACAGGATGAGTGACGCTGCCCAATACTGTCACTATGGCGGTGTGTCCACTCACAGGATGAGTGGCGCTGCCCAATACTGTCACTATGGCGGTGTGTCCACTCACAGGATGAGTGGCGCTGCCCAGTACTGTCACTATGGCGGTGTGTCCACTCACAGGATGAGTGGCGCTGCCCAATACTGTCACTATGGCGGTGTGTCCACTCACAGGATGAGTGGCGCTGCCCAATACTGTCACTATGGCGGTGTGTCCACTCACAGGATGAGTGGCGCTGCCCAATACTGTCACTATGGCGGTGTGTTCACTCACAGGATGAGTGACGCTGCCCAATACTGTCACTATGGCGGTGTGTCCACTCACAGGATGAGTGGCGCTGCCCAATACTGTCACTATGGCGGTGTGTCCACTCACAGGATGAGTGGCGCTGCCCAATATTGTCACTATGGCGGTGTGTCCACTCACAGGATGAGTGGCGCTGCCCAATACTGTCACTATGGCGGTGTGTCCACTCACAGGATGAGTGGCGCTGCCCAATACTGTCACTATGGCGGTGTGGCCACTCACAGGATGAGTGGCGCTGCCCAATACTGTCACTATGGTGGTGTGTCCACTCACAGGATGAGTGGCGCTGCCCAATACTGTCACTATGGCGGTGTGTCCACTCACAGGATGAGTGGCGCTGCCCAATACTGTCACAATGGCGGTGTGTCCACTCACGGGATGAGTGGCGCTGCCCAATACTGTCACTATGGTGGTGTGTCCACTCACAGGATGAGTGACGCGCCCAATACTGTCACTATGGCGGTGTGTCCACTCACAGGATGAGTGGCGCTGCCCAATACTGTCACTATGGCGGTGTGTTCACTCACAGGATGAGTGGCGCTGCCCAATACTGTCACTATGGCGGTGTGTCCACTCACAGGATGAGTGCCGCTGCCCAATACTGTCACTATGGCGGTGTGTCCACTCACAGGATGAGTGGCGCTGCCCAATACTGTCACTATGGCGGTGTGTCCACTCACAGGATGAGTGGCGCTGCCCAATACTGTCACTATGGCGGTGTGTCCACTCACAGGATGAGTGGCGCTGCCCAATACTGTCACTATGGCGGTGTGTCCACTCACAGGATGAGTGACGCTGCCCAATACTGTCACTATGGCGGTGTGTTCACTCACAGGATGAGTGGCGCTGCCCAATACTGTCACTATGGCGGTATGTCCACTCACAGGATGAGTGGCGCTGCCCAATACTGTCACTATGACGGTGTGTCCACTTACAGGATGAGTGACGCTGCCCAATACTGTCACTATGGCGGTGTGTCCACTCACAGGATGAGTGGCGCTGCCCAATACTGTCACTATGACGGTGTGTCCACTTACAGGATGAGTGACGCTGCCCAATACTGTCACTATGGCGGTGTGTCCACTTACAGGATGAGTGACGCTGCCCAATAAACTCGTCCCTCGAGGCAAAATTAACAAATTAAATCTCTAAGAACCCTGGTAAATACTATCCTTGGGACATATTATTGTCGAACACATCCTCGTTCCTACCATAGCAAATACCCTTTACATCTACTGAGAAGCAGGCAAAGGATATAATCCCATTGTTCGACAATAACTTGGATTTAAGCGGAACCTTCCTGGTACGGGTCAACAGGCTCCCTGATGACTGGCAGCCGCACTTCAGTGCTGAAGTGCGAAGGGTTCTGAACACAGGGAAACAAAGCAGAGGTCACATCAAGCACAATGTTACTGATACTGCAAAATACAATGTGAAATATATCACTCGAAATAAAGCGCTTAAAGCAATTGAAATATGGTCAGTATAGGTGTTAAAGATTCGTAATTATCAATTATTGATAAAGAACTCTGCCATATACCATATATATATAATATATATATATATATTATATATATATATATGATGTATATATTGCAGACCTGGCATAGAATTCTTGCCAATTCACAGGTCTCAGTTGTTGATTCATGGTAATGAACTATCGAAACAATGCCTTTCAAGACGACAACTTAACCCAAATCCCCTTGACAACCTCCTCATCCCAGCCAATCCCAACCTTGGTGGGACTCTACGTGAGGTAGAAAAACTCCCTCACTTCTTCCTCAACTCTTCTTGCTATTGTTAACTGGAATATATTTCTTAGTTCATCACTAGAACAAAGAGGCAGACAATAGCCTTGTTCCCATTGTTGGACAAATTGTTGACCATCTTGTCTCTTATACAATTGTGTGTGTGTGCTGTATATAAGACCTGGGGCCGGATTCACGAAAGCAGTTACGCAAGCACTTACGAACCTGGGGCCAGATTCACGAAGCAGTTACGCAAGCACTTACGAACCTGTCCATCTTTTCTCAATCTTTGGCGGCTTTGTTTACAATTATTAAACAGTTAATGAGCTCCGAAGCACCAGGAGGCTGTTTATAACAATAACAACAGTTGACTGGCAAGTTTTCATGCTTGTAAACTGTTTAATAAATGTAACCAAAGCCGTCAAAGATTGAGGAAAGATGTACACGTTCGTAAGTGCTTGCGTAACTGCTTTCGTGAATCTGGCCCCAGGCTGCGTGGACCTGTCACTCCAACACACCAGGTGGGGACCAGCCTGCGGCCTGCAGTCCCACACAATACCTTCCTTTGTGGAGAGTGAAATAAAGAAAGAGCGTCTCCTTGTTGTAGCCTCTACTGAGAGAGCCATGATCTCAGGGCTCAGTAACCCACCTCCCCCAAACCTACCTACCACAGAGAGTACTTCAAACAAGGGTCTCCAGCTTGACCAACTTTCCCTCCGTCAACAAAGACCTGTCGTGGGGGAGGGAGGCGGGGGAGGTTCCCGTCACTCCTGCTGGGAGAACCGCTTTGGCTTCAGTGATCGTAGGTGTATGTTGACCAAACCACACACTAGAAAGTAAAGGGACGACGACGTTTCGGTCCGTCCTGGAATATTCTCAAGTCAATTGTTGATCTTCCTATTAACATTCTCCACAATAGACTTGAAAATGGTCCAGGACAGGACCGAAACGTCGTCGTCCCTTCACCTTCTAGTGTGTGGTCTGGTAAACATACTTCAGCCACGTTATTGTGACTCCTCGCCTGCGTATGTGTATGTCTCTTCACCTCACTGACTTAAGACCAGGAATTAGCAGGTGTAGAGCGGGGAACAGAAAACACAATGGTAAAACTTTCAATCTCATTGAAAGTTTTAAAATATTGGACAATTTGGATAATGTTGATCCTGACAATTTCTTCAAAAAGGTCAGATGTAACACAAACAAGGAGCAACGGGTGCAACTCAACAAGCCACAATGTAGGACTGTGAACAGGAGAGGCTTTTTCACCCACATGGTTAATAACCCATGGAACCGCCTACCCGCCCAAGCCGTAAATGCCAAAACTCTTAAACTTTAAAAACCAACTGGAAAAAGTAAGTAATTATCAAAAGAAGGCACCAAACCGGTTAGGCTATGTAGCACCATCAAACAACTGGAAAAAAAATCAAGCTAAATAGGAGGACCTTTGACAAGCCGGCGTCTTCCTGTCCTCGTCGAAGCCACTAATGTGTTAATGGCCCGCGGGTAAAATGTATATACAATGATAACCATATATTCGCTTAAGACCAGCATATATCAGAATATAAAATATATATTAAGAATATAGAAGGTTAAGGTTTCGCAACACTTATAAGATATACTTTGTCAAATGGCAAACCCTCTCGGCTTTAGCCTTCCTCTTAACGTCTTTGAATATCAATTTGAAGTAAACTCATCATCCCTAGACAGATGGTAAACAAATACTCGCCCTCAACTATTTCAGGGCGAGTATTTTTTTTATTTACAAGATAAACTCAATACCCATGTAAACTTCGAGGTTCTCTGAGACTGCGCACTCTGACACACCCCGCAGGAGGCTCCACGATCACTTCTACTCTGGTCCTCAAGCAACATCACCCAAGACGTTATACTTCAGAGTTTATCCTTGTCTTCCTGGAGCTACGAACGACGCGACCTCCCTGTGTAAGCCGTAAGAGTACACTGATACCTCTCGGGGAACGCGCCCCCAGCTCAGGAACGTCACGTGACCTCAAGTCTCTCCCTGATTGGTCACGCCGACCAACACCCCGCCAATCATCGCCTTCACATCCGGGAATTTCGGTGTCGTCGCGTCGAGTATTTCTCGGCGGGAAAACATCCGCTCCTGGGTCTGGGTGACCCGCCATCTTTGCTGTAGAGCTCTTAGGCTCTGCCTCCTCCACACCGAACTTTAAACTGAAATAATTCAAAATTGAAACGTCTTGCCTCACTCCGAATATAATAAAATGAAATTGGCTTAATTCTAGTCAATGGGTGACCCGCCATCTTTGCTGTAGAACTCTTAAGCTCTGCCTCCTCCACACCGAACTTTAAATTGAAATAATTCAAGATTTAAGCGTCTTGCCTCACTCCGAATATAATAAAACTAAATTCGCTTAATTCTTTGTCAATGTACAGGCATGAGGAAGAGTTAACAGGTGGAGTAAGTGTATGTAAATCGTCGGTATTCGTAACACAGCACAACATGCCTCTAGCACAACATGCCTCACGCACACATGGCTCTGGCACAACATGCCTCTAGCACAACATGCCTCTAGCACAACATGCCTCTAGCACAACATGCCACAACATACCTCTAGCACAACATGCCTCTAGCACAACATGCCTCTAGCACAACATGCCTCTAGCACAACATACCTCTAGCACAACATGCCACAACATACCTCTAGCACAACATGCCTCTAGCACAACATGCCACAACATACCTCTAGCACAACATGCCTCTAGCACAACATGCCTCTAGCACAACATGCCTCTAGCACAACATGCCTCTAGCACAACATGCCACAACATACCTCTAGCACAACATGCCTCTAGCACAACATGCCTCTAGCACAACATGCCTCTAGCACAACATGCCTCTAGCACAACATGCCACAACATACCTCTAGCACAACATGCCTCTAGCACAACATACCTCTAGCACAACATGCCTCTAGCACAACATGCCTCTAGCACAACATGCCTCTAGCACAACATGCCACAACATACCTCTAGCACAACATGCCTCTAGCACAACATGCCTCTAGCACAACATGCCTCTAGCACAACATGCCACAACATACCTCTAGCACAACATGCCTCTAGCACAACATGCCTCTAGCACAACATACCTCTAGCACAACATGCCTCTAGCACAACATGCCACAACATACCGCTAGCACAACATACCTCTAGCACAACATGCCACAACATACCTCTAGCACAACATGCCTCAACATGCCTCTAGCACAACATGCCTCAACATACCTCTAGCACAACATGCCTCTAGCACAACATGCCTCAACATACCTCTAGCACATCATGCCACAACATGCCTCTAGCACAACATGCCTCTAGCACAACATACCTCTAGCACAACATGCCTCTAGCACAACATACCTCTAGCAAAACATGCCTCTAGCACAACATGCCTCTAGCACAACATACCACAACATGCCTCTAGCACAACATGCTACAACATGGCTCTAGCACAACATACCTCTAGCACAATATGCCACAACATACCTCCAGCACAACATGCCACATCATACCTCTAGCACAACATGCCACAACATACCTCTAGCACAACATGCCTCTCGCACAACATGCCTCTAGCACAACATGCCACATCATACCTCTAGCACAACATGCCACAACATACCTCTAACACAACATGCCTCTAGCACAACATGCCACAACATACCTCTAGCACAACATGCCACAACATACCTCTAGCACAACATGCCTCTAGCACAACATGCCTCTAGCACAAAATGCCTCTAGCACAACATGCCCCAACATGCCTCTAGCACAACATGCCACAACATGCCTCTAGCACAACATGCCACAACATGCCTCTAGCACAACATGCCACAACATGCCTCTAGCACAACATGCCACAACATGCCACAACATGCCTCTAGCACAACATGCCTCTAGCACAACATGCCTCTAGCACAACATGCCTCTAGCACAACATGCCACAACATGCCTCTAGCACAACATGCCACAACATGCCTCTAGCACAACATGCCACAACATGCCTCTAGCACAACATGCCACAACATGCCTCTAGAACAACATGCCACAACATGCCTCTAGCACAACATGCCACAACATGCCTCTAGCACAACATGCCACAACATGCCTCTAGCACAAAATGCCACAACATGCCTCTAGCACAACATGCCTCTAGCACAACATGCCACAACATGCCTCTAGCACAACATGCCACAACATGCCTCTAGCACAACATGCCACAACATGCCTCTAGCACAACATGCCACAACATGCCTCTAGCACAACATGCCTCTAGCACAACATGCCTCAACATACCTCTAGCACAACATGCCACAACATACCTCTAGCACAACATACCTCTTGCACAACATGCCTCTAGCACAACATGCCTCTAGCACAACATGCCTCTAGCACAACATACCACAACATACCTCTAGCACAACATACCTCTTGCACAACATGCCTCTAGCACAACATGCCTCTAGCACAACATGCCTCTAGCACAACATACCACAACATACCTCTAGCACAACATGCCACAACATACCTCTTGCACAACATGCCTCTAGCACAACATGCCTCTAGCACAACACGCCTCTAGCACATCATGCCACAACATGCCTCTAGCACAACATGCCACTAGCACAACATGCCTCTAGCACAACATGCCACAACATACCTCTAGCACAACATGCCACAACATACCTCTTGCACAACATGCCTCTAGCACAACATGCCTCTAGCACAACATGCCTCTAGCACAACATGCCACAACATACCTCTAGCACAACATGCCACAACATACCTCTTGCACAACATGCCTCTAGCACAACATGCCTCTAGCACAACATGCCTCTAGCACAACATGCCTCTAGCTCAACATACCACAACATACCTCTAGCACAACATGCCACAACATACCTCTTGCACAACATGCCTCTAACACAACATGCCTCTAGCACAACATGCCTCTAGCACAACATGCCTCTAACACAACATGCCTCTAGCACAACATGTCTCTAGCACAACATGCCTCTAACACAACATGCCTCAACATACCTCTAGCACAACATGCCACAACATACCTCTAGCACAACATACCTCTTGCACAACATGCCTCTAGCACAACATGCCTCTAGCACAACATGCCTCTAGCACAACATACCACAACATACCTCTAGCACAACATACCTCTTGCACAACATGCCTCTAGCACAACATGCCTCTAGCACAACATGCCTCTAGCACAACATACCACAACATACCTCTAGCACAACATGCCACAACATACCTCTTGCACAACATGCCTCTAGCACAACATGCCTCTAGCACAACACGCCTCTAGCACATCATGCCACAACATGCCTCTAGCACAACATGCCACTAGCACAACATGCCACAACATGCCTCTAGCACAACATGCCACAACATACCTCTAGCACAACATGCCACAACATACCTCTTGCACAACATGCCTCTAGCACAACATGCCTCTAGCACAACATGCCTCTAGCACAACATGCCTCTAGCACAACATGCCACAACATACCTCTAGCACAACATGCCACAACATACCTCTTGCACAACATGCCTCTAGCACAACATGCCTCTAGCACAACATGCCTCTAGCACAACATGCCTCTAGCTCAACATACCACAACATACCTCTAGCACAACATGCCACAACATACCTCTTGCACAACATGCCTCTAACACAACATGCCTCTAGCACAACATGCCTCTAGCACAACATGCCTCTAACACAACATGCCTCTAACACAACATGCCTCTAGCACAACATGTCTCTAGCACAACATGCCTCTAACACAACATGCCTCTAACACAACATGCCTCTAGCACAACATGCCTCTAGCACAACATGCTTCTAACACAACATGCCTCTAGCACAACATGCCTCTAGCACAACATGTCTCTAGCACAACATGCCTCTAACACAACATGCCTCAACATACCTCTAGCACAACATGCCACAACATACCTCTAGCACAACATACCTCTTGCACAACATGCCTCTAGCACAACATGCCTCTAGCACAACATGCCTCTAGCACAACATACCACAACATACCTCTAGCACAACATACCTCTTGCACAACATGCCTCTAGCACAACATGCCTCTAGCACAACATGTCTCTAGCACAACATGCCTCTAACACAACATGCCTCAACATACCTCTAGCACAACATGCCACAACATACCTCTAGCACAACATACCTCTTGCACAACATGCCTCTAGCACAACATGCCTCTAGCACAACATGCCTCTAGCACAACATACCACAACATACCTCTAGCACAACATACCTCTTGCACAACATGCCTCTAGCACAACATGCCTCTAGCACAACATGCCTCTAGCACAACATACCACAACATACCTCTAGCACAACATGCCACAACATACCTCTTGCACAACATGCCTCTAGCACAACATGCCTCTAGCACAACACGCCTCTAGCACATCATGCCACAACATGCCTCTAGCACAACATGCCACTAGCACAACATGCCACAACATGCCTCTAGCACAACATGCCACAACATACCTCTAGCACAACATGCCACAACATACCTCTTGCACAACATGCCTCTAGCACAACATGCCTCTAGCACAACATGCCTCTAGCACAACATGCCTCTAGCACAACATGCCACAACATACCTCTAGCACAACATGCCACAACATACCTCTTGCACAACATGCCTCTAGCACAACATGCCTCTAGCACAACATGCCTCTAGCACAACATGCCTCTAGCTCAACATACCACAACATACCTCTAGCACAACATGCCACAACATACCTCTTGCACAACATGCCTCTAACACAACATGCCTCTAGCACAACATGCCTCTAGCACAACATGCCTCTAACACAACATGCCTCTAGCACAACATGTCTCTAGCACAACATGCCTCTAACACAACATGCCTCAACATACCTCTAGCACAACATGCCACAACATACCTCTAGCACAACATACCTCTTGCACAACATGCCTCTAGCACAACATGCCTCTAGCACAACATGCCTCTAGCACAACATACCACAACATACCTCTAGCACAACATACCTCTTGCACAACATGCCTCTAGCACAACATGCCTCTAGCACAACATGCCTCTAGCACAACATACCACAACATACCTCTAGCACAACATGCCACAACATACCTCTTGCACAACATGCCTCTAGCACAACATGCCTCTAGCACAACACGCCTCTAGCACATCATGCCACAACATGCCTCTAGCACAACATGCCACTAGCACAACATGCCACAACATGCCTCTAGCACAACATGCCACAACATACCTCTAGCACAACATGCCACAACATACCTCTTGTACAACATGCCTCTAGCACAACATGCCTCTAGTACAACATGCCTCTAGCACAACATGCCTCTAGCACAACATGCCACAACATACCTCTAGCACAACATGCCACAACATACCTCTTGCACAACATGCCTCTAGCACAACATGCCTCTAGCACAACATGCCTCTAGCACAACATGCCTCTAGCTCAACATACCACAACATACCTCTAGCACAACATGCCACAACATACCTCTTGCACAACATGCCACTAGCACAACATGCCACAACATGCCTCTAGCACAACATGCCACAACATACCTCTAGCACAACATGCCACAACATACCTCTTGCACAACATGCCTCTAGCACAACATGCCTCTAGCACAACATGCCTCTAGCACAACATGCCTCTAGCACAACATGCCACAACATACCTCTAGCACAACATGCCACAACATACCTCTTGCACAACATGCCTCTAGCACAACATGCCTCTAGCACAACATGCCTCTAGCACAACATGCCTCTAGCTCAACATACCACAACATACCTCTAGCACAACATGCCACAACATACCTCTTGCACAACATGCCTCTAACACAACATGCCTCTAGCACAACATGCCTCTAGCACAACATGCCTCTAACACAACATGCCTCTAGCACAACATGTCTCTAGCACAACATGCCTCTAACACAACATGCCTCTAACACAACATGCCTCTAGCACAACATGCCTCTAGCACAACATGCTTCTAACACAACATGCCTCTAGCACAACATGCCTCTAGCACAACATGCCTCTAGCACAACATGCCTCTAGCACAACATGCCTCTAGCACAACATGCCTCTAGCACAACATGCCTCTAACACAACATGCCTCTAGCACAACATGCCTCTAGCACAACATGCCTCTAGCACAACATGCCTCTAGCACAACATGCCTCTAGCACAACATGCCTCTAGCACAACATGCCTCTAGCACAACACATAACGTGCAGGTAAAAATTTAGTGGCTTAAAATAGGAGTAAAATTAAAGATAATTGTCTTTACAGTCTGAAACATTATTGCAAACGTGACGTCAGACACGAGACCCTGTGTTGCAGGCCACCTGTGTTGCAGGGCACCTGTGTTGCAGACCACCTGTGTTGCAGGGCACCTGTGTTGCAGCCCCACCTGTGTTGCAGGCCATCAGTGATGCAGGCCACCTGTGTTGCTGGCCACCTGTGTTGCAGACAACCTGTGTTGCAGACAACCTGTGTTGCAGGCCACCTGTGTTGCAGACCACCTGTGTTGCAGGCCACCTGTGTTGCAGGGCACCTGTGTTGCAGACCACCTGTGTTGCAGGCCACCAGTGTTGCAGGCCACCTGTGTTGCAGACAACCTGTGTTGCTGGCCACCTGTGTTGCAGGGCACCTGTGTTGCAGACCACCTGTGTTGCAGGCCACCTGTGTTGCAGACAACCTGTGTTGCTGGCCACCTGTGTTGCAGGGCACCTGTGTTGCAGACCACCTGTGTTGCAGGCCACCTGTGTTGCAGGGCACCTGTGTTGCAGACCACCAGTGTTGCAGGGCACCTGTGTTGCAAACCACCAGTGTTGCAGGGCACCTGTGTTGCAGACCACCAGTGTTGCAGGGCACCTGTGTTGCAGGGCACCTGTGTTGCAGACCACCTGTGTTGCAGACCACCTGTGTTGCAGACCACCAGTGTTGCAGGGCACCTGTGTTGCAGACCACCTGTGTTGCAGGCCACCAACGTTGCAGGCCACCAGTGTTGCAGGCCACCAGTGTTGCAGGGCACCTGTGTTGCAGGGCACCTGTGTTGCAGAGCACCTGTGTTGCAGACCACCTGTGTTGCAGACCACCTGTGTTGCAGGCCACCAGTGTTGCAGGCCACCCGTGTTGCAGGCCACCCGTGTTGCAGGCCACCTGTGTTGCAGGCCACCTGTGTTGCAGGCCACCTGTGTTGCAGGCCACCTGTGTTGCAGGCCGCCTGTGTTGCAGGCCACCTGTGTTGCAGGCCACCTGTGTTGCAGGCCACCTGTGTTGCAGGCCACCTGTGTTGCAGGCCACCTGAGTTGCAGGCCACCCGTGTTGCAGGCCACCTGTGTTGCTGGCCACCTGTGTTGCAGGCTACCTGTCTGGCAGGCCAACAGTGTTGCAGGCCACCTGTGTTGCAGGCCACCTGTGTTGCAGGCCACCTGTGTTGCAGGCCACCTGTGTTGCAGGCCAACAGTGTTGCAGGCCACCTGTGTTGCAGGGCACCTGTGTTGCAGGGCACCTGTGTTGCAGGCCACCTGTGTTGCAGGCCACCAGTGTTGCAGGCCACCTGTGTTGCATGGCACCTGTGTTGCAGACCACCTGTGTTGCAGGCCACCTGTGTTGCAGGCCACCTGTGTTGCAGACAACCTGTGTTGCAGACAACCTGTGTTGCAGACAACCTGTGTTGCAGGCCACCTGTGTTGCAGGCCACCAGTGTTGCAGGCCACCTGTGTTGCAGGGCACCTGTGTTGCAGACCACCTGTGTTGCAGGCCACCAGTGTTGCAGACCACCTGTGTTGCAGGGCACCTGTGTTGCAGACCACATGTGTTGCAGGGCACCTGTGTTGCAGACCACCTGTGTTGCAGGGCACCTGTGTTGCAGGGCACCTGTGTTGCAGACCACCTGTGTTGCAGGCCACCTGTGTTGCAGACCACCTGTGTTGCAGGCCACCAGTGTTGCAGGCCACCTGTGTTGCAGACCACCTGTATTGCTGGCCACCTGTGTTGCAGGCCACCTATGTTGCTGGCCACCTGTGTTGCAGGCCACCTGTGTTGCTGGCCACCTGTGTTGCAGGCCACCTGTGTTGCAGGCCACCTGTGTTGCAGGCCACCTGTGTTGCTGGCCACCTGTGTTGCAGACCACCAGTGTTGCAGACCACCAGTGTTGCAGACCACCTGTGTTGCAGGGCACCTGTGTTGCAGACCATCAGTGTTGCAGACCACCAGTGTTGCAGGCCACCTGTGTTGCAGGCCACCTGTGTTGCAGGGCACCTGTGTTGCAGACCACCTGTGTTGCAGACCACCTGTGTTGCAGACCACCTGTGTTGCAGACCACCTGTGTTGCAGGCCACCACTGTTGCAGGCCACCTGTGTTGCAGACCACCGGTGTTGTTTGTTGTTCATAACATATAACTGCATGGGACAAAACTGGCTGACCCCTCACAATGTTCAAGAGAGAACTATCAACATCAGAGGCCCGAGACTGTTCAACACGCTTCCACTACACATAAGGGACATAACTGGCCGACCCCTCACAGTGTTCAAGAGAGAACTATCAACATCAGAGGCCCGAGACTGTTCAACACGCTTCCACTACACATAAGGGACATAACTGGCCGACCCCTCACAGTGTTCAAGAGAGAACTATCAACATCAGAGGCCCGAGACTGTTCAACACGCTTCCACTACACATAAGGGACATAACTGGCCGACCCCTCACAATGTTCAAGAGAGAACTATCAACATCAGAGGCCCGAGACTGTTCAACACGCTTCCACTACACATAAGGGACATAACTGACCGACCCCTCACAGTGTTCAAGAGAGAACTATCAACATCAGAGGCCCGAGACTGTTCAACACGCTTCCACTACACATAAGGGACATAACTGGCCGACCCCTCACAGTGTTCAAGAGAGAACTATCAACATCAGAGGCCCGAGACTGTTCAACACGCTTCCACTACACATAAGGGACATAACTGGCCGACCCCTCACTGTGTTCAAGAGAGAACTATCAACATCAGAGGCCCGAGACTGTTCAACACGCTTCCACTACACATAAGGGACATAACTGGCCGACCCCTCACAGTGTTCAAGAGAGAACTATCAACATCAGAGGCCCGAGACTGTTCAACACGCTTCCACTACACATAAGGGACATAACTGGCCGACCCCTCACAGTGTTCAAGAGAGAACTATCAACATCAGAGGCCCGAGACTGTTCAACACGCTTCCACTACACATAAGGGACATAACTGGCCGATCCCTCATAGTGTTCAAGAGAGAACTATCAACATCAGAGGCCCGAGACTGTTCAACACGCTTCCACTACACATAAGGGGCATAACTGACCGACCCCTCACAGTGTTCAAGAGAGAACTATCAACATCAGAGGCCCGAGACTGTTCAACACGCTTCCACTACACATAAGGGACATAACTGGCCGACCCCTCACAGTGTTCAAGAGAGAACTATCAACATCAGAGGCCCGAGACTGTTCAACACGCTTCCACTACACATAAGGGACATAACTGGCCGACCCCTCACAGTGCTCAAGAGAGAACTATCAACATCAGAGGCCCGAGACTGTTCAACACGCTTCCACTACACATAAGGGACATAACTGGCCGACCCCTCACAGTGTTCAAGAGAGAACTATCAACATCAGAGGCCCGAGACTGTTCAACACGCTTCCACTACACATAAGGGACAAAACTGGCTGACCCCTCACAGTGTTCAAGAGAGAACTATCAACATCAGAGGCCCGAGACTGTTCAACACGCTTCCACTACACATAAGGGACATAACTGGCCGACCCCTCACAGTGTTCAAGAGAGTACTATCAACATCAGAGGCCCGAGACTGTTCAACACGCTTCCACTACACATAAGGGACATAACTGGCCGACCCCTCACAGTGTTCAAGAGAGAACTATCAACATCAGAGGCCCGAGACTGTTCAACACACTTCCACTACACATAAGGGACATAACTGGCCGACCCCTCACAGTGTTCAAGAGAGAACTATCAACATCAGAGGCCCGAGACTGTTCAACACGCTTCCACTACACATAAGGGACATAACTGACCGACCCCTCACAGTGTTCAAGAGAGAACTATCAACATCAGAGGCCCGAGACTGTTCAACACGCTTCCACTACACATAAGGGACAAAACTGGCTGACCCCTCACAGTGTTCAAGAGAGAACTATCAACATCAGAGGCCCGAGACTGTTCAACACGCTTCCACTACACATAAGGGACATAACTGGCCGACCCCTCACAGTGTTCAAGAGAGTACTATCAACATCAGAGGCCCGAGACTGTTCAACACGCTTCCACTACACATAAGGGACATAACTGGCCGACCCCTCACAGTGTTCAAGAGAGAACTATCAACATCAGAGGCCCGAGACTGTTCAACACACTTCCACTACACATAAGGGACATAACTGGCCGACCCCTCACAGTGTTCAAGAGAGAACTATCAACATCAGAGGCCCGAGACTGTTCAACACGCTTCCACTACACATAAGGGACATAACTGACCGACCCCTCACAGTGTTCAAGAGAGAACTATCAACATCAGAGGCCCGAGACTGTTCAACACGCTTCCACTACACATAAGGGACATAACTGGCCGACCCCTCACAGTGTTCAAGAGAGAACTATCAACATCAGAGGCCCGAGACTGTTCAACACGCTTCCACTACACATAAGGGACATAACTGGCCGACCCCTCACAGTGTTCAAGAGAGAACTATCAACATCAGAGGCCCGAGACTGTTCAACACGCTTCCACTACACATAAGGGACATAACTGGCCGACCCCTCACAGTGTTCAAGAGAGAACTATCAACATCAGAGGCCCGAGACTGTTCAACACGCTTCCACTACACATAAGGGACATAACTGACCGACACCTCACAGTGTTCAAGAGAGAACTATCAACATCAGAGGCCCGAGACTGTTCAACACGCTTCCACTACACATAAGGGACATAACTGGCCGACCCCTCACAGTGTTCAAGAGAGAACTATCAACATCAGAGGCCCGAGACTGTTCAACACGCTTCCACTACACATAAGGGACATAACTGGCCGACCCCTCACAGTGTTCAAGAGAGAACTATCAACATCAGAGGCCCGAGACTGTTCAACACGCTTCCACTACACATAAGGGACATAACTGGCCGACCCCTCACAGTGTTCAAGAGAGAACTATCAACATCAGAGGCCCGAGACTGTTCAACACGCTTCCACTACACATAAGGGACATAACTGGCCGACCCCTCACAGTGTTCAAGAGAGAACTATCAACATCAGAGGCCCGAGACTGTTCAACACGCTTCCACTACACATAAGGGACATAACTGGCCGACCCCTCACAGTGTTCAAGAGAGAACTATCAACATCAGAGGCCCGAGACTGTTCAACACGCTTCCACTACACATAAGGGACATAACTGGCCGACCCCTCACAGTGTTCAAGAGAGAACTATCAACATCAGAGGCCCGAGACTGTTCAACACGCTTCCACTACACATAAGGGACATAACTGGCCGACCCCTCACAGTGTTCAAGAGAGAACTATCAACATAAGAGGCCCGAGACTGTTCAACACGCTTCCACTACACATAAGGGACATAACTGGCCGACCCCTCACAGTGTTCAAGAGAGAACTATCAACATCAGAGGCCCGAGACTGTTCAACACGCTTCCACTACACATAAGGGACATAACTGGCCGACCCCTCACAGTGTTCAAGAGAGAACTTGATAAACACCTCCAAAGGATACCTGATCAACCAGGCTGTGACTCATACGTCAGGCTGCGAGCAGCCGCGTCCAACAGCCTGGTTGATCAGTCCAGCAACCAGCAGGCCTGGACGATAACCGGGGCCCCGGGGATGCTAAGCTCCGAAACCACCAGAAGGTAAGGATCTTGTCAAACTCCAGTTGTCAAGACAAATGGCTGCTGGAGTTCAATCCCAACAAGTGCAAGGTAATGAGGCTAGGTAAGGGAGAGAGGAGACCAGAAGGCAGCTACAGGAATCAGAAATCGAGACGGATATTGAAGTGGATATTATTCCGCCATTAACACCAGACACACACACAAACAGGATAACATCAGCAGCATATGTGACACTGGCTAATATAAACACCTCAATTAGGAACCTGAATTAAGACGCCTTCAAGAGCCATCTACGCAACATTATACTCGACCAATACTGGAATACGCAGCACCGGCACGGATCACCATTAATAGTTCGAGCCCCGTCTACCCTTTCTGTCTGAATCTTTCTCTCTCTTCCACCAGATTCCTTCCCATGTAGGCTTAGGGAGCCCCTTCCAGCATGTAACCAGGCCTTACTTTCCCGCCTCCCTTTCCCTCAATGAAAGGGAAGGGGCCCCTTCCCTCCCATCTCCCCCTTCCTCCCCTTCCCAGTGGCCATCCCGCAGCCCTCCCCATATATCGCCTGTCACTGTGCTGTTGCAATAATGGAGGTTCATTAGCATACAAGGCATTAAGTCATCCGCTGAGCAAGGTGGAGGTTGCTGGGCCTCGGCTAGGGTGTACCCTTCCTCTGACACTACCACCACTGACACCACTACTGACACCACCTCTGACACCACTCCTGACACCACTCCTGACACCACCACTGACACCACTACTGACACTACTGACACCACCTCTGACACCACTCCTGACACCACTACTGACACCACCTCTGACACCACCACTGACACCACCACTGACACCACCTCTGACACCACTCCTGACACCACTACTGACACCACCTCTGACACCACCACTGACACCACCACTGACACCACCTCTGACACCACTCCTGACACCACCACTGACACCACCACTGACACCACTACTGACACCACTACTGACACCACCTCTGACACCACTCCTGACACCACCACTGACACCACAACTGACACCACTGACACCACCTCTGACACCACTCCTGACACCATCACTGACACCACAACTGACACCACTGACACTACCTCTGACACCACCACTGACACCACAACTGACACAACCTCTGACACCACTCCTGACACCACCTCTGACACCACTCCTGACACCACCACTGACACCACAACTGACACTACTGACACCACCACTGACACCACCACTGACACCACTACTGACACCACCTCTGACACCACTGACACCACCACTGACACCACTACTGACACCACTGGCACCACCTCTGACACCACCACTGACACTACCTCTGACACCACTACTGACACCACTGACACCACCTCTGACACCACCACTGACACTACCTCTGATACCACCACTGACACCACCTCTGACACCACCTCTGACACCACTACTGACACCACCACTGACACCACCACTGACACCACTGACACCACTACTGACACCACTGACACCACCTCTGACACCACCACTGACAATACCTCTGACACCACTACTGACACCACTGACACCACCACTGACACCACCACTGACACCACCTCTGACACCACCACTGACACCACCACTGACACCACCTCTGACACCACCTCTGACACCACCACTGACACCACCACTGACACCACCACTGACACCACCACTGACACCACCACCACTCCTGACACCACCTCTGACACCACCATCACCACCACTGACACCACCATCACCACCACTGACACCACCATCACCACCACTCCTGACACCACCTCTGACACCACCATCACCACCTCTGACACCACCATCACCACCTCTGACACCACCATCACCACCTCTGACACCACCATCACCACCACTGACACCATCACCACCACTCCTGACACCACCTCTGACACCACCATCACCACCTCTGACACCACCATCACCACCTCTGACACCACCATCACCACCTCTGACACCACCATCACCACCACCATCACCACCAACATCACCACCTCTGACACCACCATCACCACCACTGACACCACCATCACCACCACCATCACCACCACCATCACCACCTCTGACACCACCATCACCACCACCATCACCACCTCTGACACCACCATCACCACCACCATCACCACCTCTGACACCACCATCACCACCTCTGACACCACCATCACCACCACTGACACCACCATCACCACCACCATCACCACCTCTGACACCACCATCACCACCACTGACACCACCATCACCACCACCATCACCACCACTGACACCACCATCACCACCACTGACACCACCATCACCACCACTGACACCACCATCACCACCACTGACACCACCATCACCACCTCTGACACCACCATCACCACCACCATCACCACCATCACCACCACTGACACCACCATCACCACCACTGACACCACCATCACCACCACCATCACCACCACTGACACCACCATCACCACCACTGACACCACCATCACCACCACTGACACCACCATCACCACCACTGACACCACCATCACCACCTCTGACACCACCATCACCACCACTGACACCACCACCATCACCACCACCATCACCACCACTGACACCACCATCACCACCACTGACACCACCATCACCACCACTGACACCACCATCACCACCACCATCACCACCACTGACACCACCATCACCACCACTGACACCACCATCACCACCACTGACACCACCATCACCACCACTGACACCACCATCACCACCACTGACACCACCATCACCACCACTGACACCACCATCACCACCACTGACACCACCATCACCACCACTGACACCACCATCACCACCACTGACACCACCATCACCACCACCATCACCACCACTGACACCACCATCACCACCACTGACACCACCATCACCACCACTGACACCACCATCACCACCTCTGAGACCACATCACCACCACTGACACCACCACTGACATCACCACCACTGACACCACCACTGACACCACCATCACCACCACTGACACCACCATCACCACCTCTGACACCACCATCACCACCACTGACACCACCTCTGACACCACCATCACCACCACTGACACCATCACCACCACCATCACCACCACCATCACCACCACTGACACCACCACTGACACCACCATCACCACCACCATCACCACCATCACCACCACTGACACCACCACTGACACCACCTCTGACACCACCATCACCACCACTGACACCACCACTGACACCACCTCTGACACCACCATCACCACCATCACCACCACCATCACCACCATCACCACCTCTGACACCACCACTGACACCACCATCACCACCACTGACATCACCTCTGACACCACCATCACCACCATCACCACCACCATCACCACCATCACCACCTCTGACACCACCATCACCACCATCACCACCACTGACGGCTAAGTACACAGCACTCAGGATTCATAGTCCTAAAGTTCCGGGTTCGATCCCCGGCGAAGGCGGAAACAAATAGGCAGAATTTCTTTCACCCCGATGCCCCTGTTAACCTCCCAGTAAATAGGTACCAGGGAGTTAGACAGCTGCCAGGAGCAGCTTCCTGTGGGTTATGTAACAAAAAGGAGACCTAGCCGAGGAAAACCCGACTCCATTTACTAATTCTCAAGACATAATATCTTGAGGTTATCTTGAGATGATTTCGGGGCTTTAGTGTCCCCGCGGCCCGGTCCTCGACCAGGCCTCCACCCCCAGGAAGCAGCCCGTGACAGCTGACTAACACCCAGGTACCTATTTTACTGCTAGGTAACAGAGGCATAGGGTGAAAAACTCTGCCCATTGTTTCTCGCCGGCGCCTGGGATCGAACCCGGGACCACAGGATCACAAGTCCAGTGTGCTGTCCGCTCGGCCGACCGGCTCCCTGATCATTGCCACACGTCGCTATTAAACACACCAGTTAATGCCAAACATCCTTAATTCAGCACTTTCTGAACTGAAAACTTAATTTTCAGAACCAAAATAGTGTAAATTTGGCCCTCTGACTACTTCTTGACAGCTGGCCAAGCCGCTGGACGAGTCAGTGGGCCGAGGGCCTGGGGCCAGATTCACGAAGCAGTTACGCAAGCACTTACGAACGTGTACATCTTTCCTCAATCTTTGACGGCTTTGGTTACATTTATTAAACAGTTTACAAGCATGAAAACTTGCCAATCAACTGTTGTTATTGTTATAAACAGCCTCCTGGTGCTTCGGAGCTCATTAACTGTTTAATAATTGTAAACAAAGCCGCCAAAGATTGAGAAAAGATGGACAGGTTCGTAAGTGCTTGCGTAACTGCTTCCTGAATCTGGCCCCAGGTTCGTAAGTGCTTGCTTAACTGCTTCGTGAATCTGGCCCCAGGTTCGTAAGTGCTTGCGTAATTGCGTCCTGAATATGGCCCCAGGTTCGTAAGTGCTTGCGTAACTGCTTCCTGAAACTGGCCCCCGGATAAGTGCTTGCGTAACTGCTTCCTGAATCTGGCTCCTGCACCCAACCTAACCTAACCTGACCAAACAACGAAAAATAAACAACATTTTGTGATTTGAAAGATATATAACGTCCGTATGACGTCATAACGGTCACACCAGTACAGATTTTAAATCCTACTGGGGGGGGGGGGTAGTGGGCGGGGCCAGCCTGAGGGGAGATATTGTCAGTTACCCACCAACTGTCAGGCTGGACGCACGCACTCATTACCTCTGATAAATATCTCACAAATTGGCCAAAAACGTTCGGGCAGTTGAGAGAGAACGTATCCCCTCGTGTTCTTCAAGAACGTATATCCCTCGTGTTCTTCAAGAACGTATCCCCCTCGTGTTCTTCAAGCATCTCCCGAGTTCTTCAAAAACGTATCCCCTCGTGTTCTTCAAGAACGTATCCCCTCGTGTTCTTCAAGAACGTATCCCCTCGTGTTCTTCAAGAACGTATGCCCTCGTGTTCTTCAAGAACGTATCCCCTCGTGTTCTTCAAGAACGTATCCCCTCGTGTTCTTCAAGAACGTATCCCCCTCGTGTTCTCCAAGAACGTATCCCCCTCGTGTTCTTCAAGAACGTATATCCCTCGTGTTCTTCAAGAACGTATCCCCTCGTGTTCTTCAAGAACGTATCCCCCTCGTGTTCTTCAAGAACGTATCCCCTCGTGTTCTTCAAGAACGTATCCCCCTCGTGTTCTTCAAGAACGTATCCCCTCGTGTTCTCCAAGAACGTATCCCCCTCGTGTTCTTCAAGAACGTATCCCCTAGTGTTCTCCAAGAACGTATCCCCCTCGTGTTCTTCAAGAACGTATCCCCTCGTGTTCTCCAAGAACGTATCCCCCTCGTGTTCTTCAAGAACGTATCCCCTCGTGTTCTTCAAGAACGTATCCCCCTCGTGTTCTTCAAGAACGTATCCCCCTCGTGTTCTTCAAGAACGTATCCCCTCGTGTTCTCCAAGAACGTATCCCCCTCGTGTTCTTCAAGAACGTATCCCCCTCGTGTTCTTCAAGAACGTATCCCCTCGTGTTCTCCAAGAACGTATCCCCCTCGTGTTCTTCAAGAACGTATCCCCCTCGTGTTCTTCAAGAACGTATCCCTTCGTGTTCTCCAAGAACGTATCCCCCTCGTGTTCTTCAAGAACACAACCTAACCTAACATTCTTAGTGTTTGAAGATAAGCATTTTATTGCTTCTTAATTACAATTAGTACTTAATCTATACATATATTGATATTACAGTTTAATAAAACTAATAAAACTAAACTAAAATATATAAATAAATTGTAAAGTAAATCAGGATATTTTCAAATTTTATATAAAAATCACAATTGATTAATAAAACTGAAGAAGAAATTCCTGTTATTTAAAACTTGTGTTTAGTAAATTGAACTTGAAACTTCATCCTAAAATTCTAAGTCTTAACAGAAAACGAGAATAAATGGGGAGGTAAATGTAACAGCCCCATAAGTGCAATTATGTACTATGTATGACAGTCAGGAAATGTACTTATTACACTTAGTATTAAAACGTACTGTCAATTCGGAGGATGGGTTGCAACACCATATCTTTTTATCTAGTCGTAGACCCCCCCTAGTCGTAGCCCCCCTGGTCGTAGCCTCCCCCCTGGTCGTAGCCTCCCCCCTGGTCGTAGCCTCCCCCCTGGTCGTAGCCTGCCCCCTGGTCGTAGCCTGCCCCCTGGTCGTAGCCCCCCTGGTCGTAGCCTGCCCCCTGGTCGTAGCCCCCCTGGTCGTATCCTCCCCCCTGGTCGTAGCCTCCCCCCTGGTCGTAGCCCCCCTGGTCGTAGCCCCCCTGGTCGTAGCCCCCCTGGTCGTAG